>NW_005179261.1:15090-87918 GCF_000350225.1 Chondrus crispus
GAGCGGGACACGAGAAAGCGACACCGGCGGACAAGCACCGCCGAGAGCGAACGTCCCGACGTCCAGGATCCTGGACGCCACGGACGCACATCTCGGAGGAGCTTGTCAGCCGGTATCGCTTACAAGTATCCCGATCCGGCCGCAGCCGCCCTAAGATCCCTCGACGCCAACACGAACGCACGTGACGGGGACGTCACGCTTCAGAAGAGGTCCCTTAACACGTTAACATGTTTTACATGTTTTCTTGTTTTCTTGCTTACACATTTACACGACGAACACGTATTAAACGGGCACACCTCCCATGTTACGGGTGTTGCACACGTTTACACGTCTCACACGTTTACATGCTGTACACACTGTACACGTTTACAGGTCTACAGGTTTACACGTCTTTTCCTCGCAATTAAAAGGCGTGCACCCCATTACATATGTAGTATAACCCCCTGGGACTAGATTTAGATTAGATCAGCTACTGTAGAGCCCGAGCTCTACAGTACGACGCGCACGAGCGCGCGTGCTGTCAGCACCGAATGCTGACAGCCCTGCAGTACGCGCGACCCGCACCCACTACTGTAGCCGACCACAGTAGCACTATAGTACAGTACGTACTGTACTGTAGTATGATAGACTAACTTGTACATTAAATACGTGAGCGGACCGACGGCGACGGGGGGGACAAGCACGAGCTTGTCCAGAACCTACGCCTTTGGTCAAGCTCGCCCCGCTTATTCTAGATCGGGTTGCCTACAATAGCCCGTATCTAGTTAGGAGCCGAGCGGGCAGGGGACGCGCGAGCACACGAGCGAGCCTAGATCCGCCTCCGCCCGTCAGCGCTTGTACGTAACCCAGCGCTGCCCCGCGGCGTCGAGGCGTAGATCGACCCGCCCGTGCGCGCGTCCCCGTACGAACCCGCTCTACCACCACGCTACCCGGGCCCGCTTCCCGGTTCCGTTAGCTGGGGTTGCTTCCCTTCTCCGATCGGGATCTCCGCAAGAACTGAGTATACACCCCCCTCCGTTGGGGGTGTTTATACTACAACATATCAACGACTGAATGGTGACAGTAGACACGTTTACAGTACTACGCCGTATTTACTACGTCACCCTGGCAACGGCTAATATCGAAACGTCCTACGCAGCCCTATCAAACGCCGGAGGACCGTCCTCAGGACGAATGTCTTCTCCCTGGCTTCGTAGCGGACGACCAGCAGTGCCCTCGTTGGACCTGCCGGTATCACGGAGGTGTTCGTACGGGTCGCCACGACTAATACGGTTCGGAACGTCTGGGCTGCTCTTGGGGCCAGGACGGATACGCTTCCCCAGCATTTGTTGCACTCAACCCGACGGTCGACGGATAATATCCACGTTGCCCAGGGCCACAGCCATACCACACCTCGTCGCGTTGCGCACGATACCAATCGCGCTCTTCCCGAACGTCACGAATTACGTTCCTCGCGTCTGTTTACGCACTGGACACGTCCTCCAAGCGACTTGTGGCCAACGAGGCCCCTGCTTGTGTGGCCCGTAAGTCTGCACTCATCTGGCCCAATTCGGAATTCCTTACGAGTTACCATCTCGCTAACGTGTCAACGATTAAAAAAAGCGCCACGATTCGGACGACCTTTGCCCCAATGCCTCAACGGCTTTCAGAATTCGGTCTATATCATCCGACGGCTCCTGTTACGACAGCTGCCGGTAACTCACCAACGTTAGAGGGTTTGCCCCTGAGGTGTCGGAAACTTCAAACCCCGACGAAAGGGCGGCCCGCTGCTCGTCAGCAACATTGGTTGGACTCGTAATGTCCTGGAATTCGTCCGCAAGAACACGAGAGACAGCGTCACCCGATGGTGATGGCATCGTGCCTCGCTTCAATTTACGTCGACAACGGTGATGGTGCTGCCTGCCTACGAAAAACATCACGAAGATGTCGCCGCCGCCCCTATAAGTAGCAATGCAGTCGCCGCGTCATATGTGTTGAGCCGGGACGCTCAAGCTGGGAAGGGGGCCGTGTAGCATAAGGACGCGTGTCCTATCTACACATGAATGTTGTCCGCGTGGAAACGTCAACCACGTGGCAAACGTTATGACAATGACTGTCATTTTTCGGATACGTCTATTGTTGCGTGTAAGGCGAACGAGCCTTACGGTACCTCGAGTACAGTACTGTAGCGCAACGGCGCAAATAGTCGTTACGAAGTCTCCTCTGTATCCGCGCCGCTACGCTTTACGGTGTAAGAAGTACAATATTACGTAGTTAATAAAGGAGGCCGCTAGGGGGATGAAGAAAGGACAGTCGACGGCACGCGGAGGGCGAGTTTGGTAAAGTCCGACCCCTAGTCGTCTACGTTTTCCTTTCTTTTTTGGAGGTCTTTTGGCCTTTTTGCCTGTCGTTTTCTGTTCTACGTTCCGACCACCCACTCGAGGGTGAGGCACTACGACTGTAGTATAACGACCAGTGTGCGCCCGGGGAGGTTATTAACCGTGCGGCCGTGCACGGTGCACACGTGGGCGGGTGTGCACACGTGTACGGAGCGCGCGCGTTGACCAACCGGCCGTGGCGTGGCGCACGTGTACAGTAGCTCACGTGTCGTCCGTGCGATAGTCTACACGTGTTACGTGTGCGCGTTAGCACACGTGTCGTCCGTGCGGTAATCTGTAAGCAACACGCGTGTACAGTAGTGCACACGTGTAGTAGCAGCGTCCGTGCGGTAGTAGTAATTATGGCGCTAGCTTTTTAATTGTGTACAGTACCCGGCACGCACTAGGCGGCAGGTACTGTACTACTGTACTGGGACAGGTATCCGAGGCGTCCCTCTGAGGGGTTAAGACCTGACACCCGTCCCTACCGCTAAACTGGGGCAGGCTCGCCCACGTCCCTTTCGCGCCTATATACGTCCATTTCGGTTGTGTATCGCGCGCGCTGGCTTCTAACCCGTTACCGGTCGCTCCCGTTCACGCACCACGGGGCGACTGCGCGTAACCGGCCAGTGAGCCACTCCCTTTTCGCGAGCTCGTCCGATCGGTTCAATTAGCGCGTCGTGTCCGCGCCGCGTGCTCACTCGGTAAAGCCTCCGCCTCTCACCCAACCCAGGGCGGAGAGGAGTTATCCCACATTTTGGTACTCTTGTGGAAGGAAATAACTCTTGAGGTTGAGCCGCACGCGTAGTCGCTCGATCGCGCGCAGAACCGTACGGACGGAAAAGGTTGAGAATCACCGCGTCGATAGCGAAACGTATTCGACGATGAACCGACCGGAAGAAGGGGGAGACTCCGCCTCCGGGCGTCTGAGCACCCGCAGTGGCAGTGGTGCACCGCGCCGCCGGGTGGAGAACCAGGAAGCCCTGCTGCGACCACCACCGCGACCGGCCCGCACGCGAGCGTCCGCATCGGAAGTTACGCCGGCCGTGTCGGCAGGCACTGAGAATCGCGTCCAATGGATGGTCGACGCGATTCAGCCGCGCATCCAGGCCTGGGCCGAGGAGTTCCTCGCTACGGAACTCCCCCAGGTAGCGCGCGTATGCCTCGACCGAACGGTGCCCGCGCTCGTGGACGCGCACGTACGCAGCGCGATACCACCGCTTTTGGACGAACTTCTACCCGCTCAAGTCCAATGCGAGGTGGTGACCGCGCTCACCACTGTGGATGAAGAATCCGGGTCCGGTACGGCTCTAAAGGGAGCAATCAGCTCCGCCGTTGCCCATCGTCTGGCCACAACCTTTCCCGCCGAAGCAGGAGTCCACGCGCACGCGCAGCACGACTCAACCGCTCTGGATTTTACGCTACCGCACGCTGAACCGATCGGCGCTGCACCCGGGATCGGTACAATGGCCCCTCACCCGGAGGGTAAGACCATTTACCTCCCACCAATTTATTGTGCTACAGGAGGGCCCACAGAAAATGGCCCTCCCGTACTCGCCGATACGGCTGGCCCCCGCGGGACAGAAAACCGCCTGGGGCGCTTCGCGACAGAAAAGCGACAGCCGTATCGGTCGAGCAGAAGAAGCGCACCCGGCGTTCAAGGCTACACCTCGGAGGGTACAGAAATCCCCTCCGAGGAAGAAGTCCCAAGACGTCGCCACAGGGCGACGTGCAAGAACCGCGACGGACGCTACGCGCGATACCGCGATGCCGGAGGGGTCGGTTACCCCTCCGATGATAACCGCGAAGGACGCTATACGCGATACCGCGATGCCGGAGGAGGTGGATACCCCTCCGATGATAACTGCGAAGGACGCTATACGCGATACCGCGATGCCGGAGGAGGTGGATACCCCTCCGATGACGAGGACACCGAGTCGGACGAATCGCGCAGAAGCGACCGCAGAGGCCGCAATGCGCGCGACCGACGTCGGTTCCGGCGAGAAGACTCCGACCTGAACGGCTACAGTAGCCCCGGCGGAGAAGGAGACCGCCATCGCAGGGGCAGAGACCGCCGATCTGCTCCGAGGCGGGATCCGAAACGGTTGCCGGTGATCAGGCCGCTGAACGACCTGTTCAACAAGGCCGTCGCCTACCGCACGTATAGGCTGGAAAATTGCAGCGCTTGCTACGACGCGAGTACCGCGCGGCGAGTTAACCGTTATCGGAAGAAGTTGGACGTCCAGCTGAAAACCCACACGTTCCTGGATCGCCACGTGAAGGCGATCCTGCCACCGCAGAGGAAGGTGCTGTTCCATCATGCGCCGTCCGTAGCGCTGACGGGAGTCACACGCTCGAGGCACGATCGCAAGATGGCCTCGAGGGGACCATCGCAGCAGCTCCCGCAGGAGGAAAATTCGGCCGACCGGAAGCGCGCGCAGTTCCCGACGAACATAGCGTCACGGAAAATTCGCGTGGTCAAGGGGGTCACGATACCCCCGATGACCCAGGCGATGGTACGCGTCGCAACACCGGTTGGGGGGCTTTTCTTCCTGCAAAACCACCCCAAAACGGCGCATAAGAATTTATGTCTGATGGCCCAGGGGGTCATGGACCTCTTCCCGGGCGAGCCGTTTATGGTGCTTGTTAGCAACTTCGGAAACCGCGCGGTCCACGTCCCCAAGCATACCGTTGTTGGTCTCGCGTTGCCATCCCGCACACACATCCTGACACTTGGCGTGTCGGTCCCCGGAGAGGCCGACGCTAAGGAAGGGGGAGGGAACAAAAATAATTCCTCGACCGCTACGGAGGAACAGGCGAGACGCGAACAACCAGTTACGGACGATGGCAGAAGACAATCCTCCACCGCTACGGAAGGATACGCGCGTCGCGAAGAATCCGCTACGGGCGAAGGCAGGATTAATTCCTCACCCGCGGGGGAATGTGCGCGACGAGAAGGACCCGTTACGGACGATGGCAGAATTAAATCCACCACCGCCACGGGAGGAGGCATGCGACGCGAAGAACCGGAAACGGACGACGCCCACAGTGGCAATCCCGCTAACGCGGATGAGCGGACCGATACGGACGCGGAGAAGACCCGCTCGTGGGAAGAAGACGTCCATATTGGTGCAGAAGACAGTACCGTCCGGTCGGAAATTATAGACATGCTGTTTGAGTTCAAGGACATGTGGTCCGGCCACTTGGGTAAGATCGATGCTACGAAGCATCGCATCGAGCTGAAGCCCGGTGCGAAGCCGATCTACCAAGCACCCTACCGAGCCGGACCCATCGCGCGCGAGAAGGAGAAGAAGGAAATCGACCGCATGCTGCGCGCGGGAGTCATCGAACCGACATCGGCCGAGTGGGCGAGCCCCGTGGTCTTCGTCCCTAAAAAGGACAGGACCATGCGGTTCTGCGTGGACTATCGCAAGCTAAACGCCGTTACGGTTCGCGACTCCTACCCACTACCGCGCATGGACGAATGCATCGACTCGCTCGGCGATGCCACTGTCTTTACCACGCTAGACTGTAATAGCGGGTATTGGCAGGTGGAGGTCGCCGAGAAGGACCGCGATAAAACTACGTTCGCGTCGCATTCGGGCCTCTACCGCGTTCTATACATGCCGTTCGGTCTCAAAAACGCGCCGGCGACATTTCAACGGGCGGTCGACATCATCCTGTCCCGCTTGAAATGGGAGATTGCGCTGGTCTACCTCGATGACGTCATCGTCTACTCGCGAACCGTTACGGAACATATGGCGCACGTGCGCGAGGTACTACGGCTCCTACATACCGCGGGAGTGTCGCTAAAATTGGTGAAGTGCGCGTTTTTCGACACCTCCGTAACCTATCTCGGGCACGTCATCCGTCCGGGACGGTTGGAGGTGGAGCGACGCAACGTCATCGCGATCGAGCGCGCGCGCGCGCCTACGAACCAAACGGAACTGCGATCCTTTCTCGGGATGTGCAACGTTTACCGACGGTTTGTGCAAGGATTCGCGAAGATCGCCGCGCCGCTGAATAAGAAGACCGGCAAGAATCAGCCCTACGAGTTCGAGATCTTAACCGATGCGGAATACGCGGCGTTTGAGGAATTGAAGCGGCGCCTCGTGTCGCCGCCAATCCTCGCGCTGCCCCGCTACAGACGGAAATATACGCTGGACACCGACGCGTGCGGACAGCAAGTGGGTTGCGCCCTTCTACAGGAGCAACCCGATGGAGGTACCCAACCGATCGGATATTGGAGCCGCGCGTTGACCGATGCGGAGCGCAATTATACGACTACCGAAAAGGAATGCTTGGCCGTAGTGTGGAGCATCCTCACCCTACGGCCATACCTATACGGAAGCGCGTTCAACCTCCGCACGGATCACGAGGCCCTACGCTGGGTCCTCAATTTAGCGGACAGTTCCGGTCGGCTCGCTCGATGGCGCCTGCGCTTGGCGGAGTACGACTACGAGGTACAGTACCGCCCAGGCGTCAAGCACCAACTCGCGGACGGCGTATCGCGCTTACGTACCGATGGAGGAGACACCGAACCGGTCGATGATGAGGTCCCGTGCTTCGCGGTCCAGTACGATGAGGGCAGCGAGGCCCTCCTGGACAATGTGCACTGGGACCCGCCGCAGGGCCGTCCGGACGGTTGTCACGCGCTCGCGATAACTCCCGAGGAACGCGACGCTGCGTCCATCTCGGTTGAGGAATTTATACGCGAACAAGCTGAGGACGCCTTCTGTCGCTTCGCCGCGGAAACCGTCGGGACGCCGAACTCGAAGTTCGACATCGACCGTTACGCATTTCTCGCTGGACGGGACTCTGCAGCGCGTGGTACCGACTCGGTTGCGCCCCCGGGTACTGTACCTGGCACACCATCCGAGGTTGGCAGGTCACCCGGGAGCGACGCGTATGTACTACACCCTTCGCAGGGAGTACTATTGGCCGCACATGGCCAGCGACGCGTTTTTGACTGTACGGAATTGCACCTCGTGTGCTGCGACCCGCGGGACGCTTGTCAAGAACCAAAAGGATCTCAAGCTGTTCCCCGCGGCGGGCCCCTTGAAGTTTGTCGCGATGGACCTCCTGGGGCCCCTGCCCAAGACCGCGCACGGAAACCAACACGTGTTGGTAATTACCGACCGGTTCTCCAAGCTAACGCGCAGTATCCCGCTCCGGACCACAACCGCTTCGGTCGTCGCAAACGCGTTTTTGGACAACTGGGTCTACGTTTACGGAGCGCCGCGCTACGTACTAACCGACAATGGCCCTCAGTTCGCTGCGAAATTCTTCGACGCGGTATGCGCCCTCCTGGGGGTGCGGCATTATCTCACGACGGCCTACCACCCCCAGTCGAATGGGCAGACCGAACGGTTCAATCGCACGCTGGTGCAACGCCTCCGGCACTACGAGGAGTAGCACCAGCGCGATTGGGACGACTACGTGCAGCCGCTGATCTTCGCGTACAATACGCAGGTCCACCGGTCGACGGAGACGACTCCGTTCGACCTGGTGTTAACGCGGCCACCGTCCGGTTTAATTCTCCCCGGTACTGTACCGCAGGACGCGGGGACCCATCGAGAGGACCCGCGGACCCGGTGCAGTACGAGCGCGCTACGCTGCGCAAGCTTCGCGACGCGCTCGACCGTGCTCGGACGAAATTAACGGCATCGCAAAAGCGGTACAAGGACAATTTTGACAAGAAGGTCCGCTTCCGTCCGGTCGTTGTGGCGGGCGATTTTGTCTACGTTGATCGCCCGCCCCGCCCGTTGACAAGCGTCCAACGACGCACCCGTGCGCAAGGTACGACCGGAATGGACGAGCTCTCTGTCAAACTTCTACAAAAGACAGAGGGGCCGTTTCGCGTGCCCTCCGCTACGGACACCACGGTCCTCATCGAGCAGGACGGTGTGGAGAACCGCGTTAGCATCGACGGCGTTACGAAAATGCCGCGCGGGCCAAGGGATACTGTCACCTCGGCCATTCCATCGGCATCGGACGCACAAGCCGCAACGCCCCGCGCGGAATACGTCATTGACCGCATCGTCGGACACCGTATGACCCGCGGCGGCATCTTGTACAAGGTTCGCTGGTACGGGTAAGCCGCTTCCAACGATACCTACGAGCCCTCCGAGAGGCTCCCGCAACCTTTCATCGACCGATATTGGCGTACGCGCCAAGGACGGACAAGCGCGCTCGCGTGGCGCTCCTTCCGACCTCGCATGGCCGAACCGTCAGGACGACCTCGCTCGCTCGCGTCGTGATCTGCCGCCCGCGCGCGCCGAAGGAAAAGGCAAGGAACACCGCTAATCGGCTCTGTTTACTGTGGGCAAAGCCCCTAACGGGCTACGGGGGGAAGAGGAGCCCCGCCTGTGCTATACGGCCCATGCGGCTAGTCGCGGGCGACCGCGCGCCGCCAAGTAACCGGTACCGGACGGATCTCGCGCATATGGACCCGCTCGGATGATGCTGTCACGACGACCACCGGCTCCCGGCAATTTAATCGCCATTTGGGCTACGGTTTTCCCTCTCACGCCGTGGGAAAACATCGTAGCCCATTTCTGACGACAGCATCCCACTCGGGGGAGCATTCCTCATCCGGGAGTGTCCACATTTGGAAACCAAAACGGTTTCCTCCCGTTTCTTACGGTTTCTTTCAGTTTCTTTCAGTTTTCAAATGACGCTTTGGGAGACTGGTCGCAGAAAAGGGCAACCGATCGGTTTCTGAGCGGGAGACGTGGCGTCCGCAAGAGGGAGGTCGTTGCGCACCTGCAAGTCGCCCTCCTGCGGCCTACTTTGGCCGCAACCGACGGAAAGGAAGGGTGGATTTACGAAAATTGGCCAGCCCTCCGGGGTAGGAGTGCGAGAAGGGGGATCATATCCCCAAAACGACCGTACCGAACTCGTGCCTTCGTTGCACAGCCCCGCTTGGGGGCGGGAAGGCGGTGAAGAACCGCACGAGCGGCAGCGGCGGCCCTCGCCTGGCCTGCGGAGGGCAGGGACGAGGACGATATCGCGCGCACTGTACGCCGCGGCGCGCGAGCCGCCTCGGACGAATTGACGCACGCGAACGCGGTCTCGGCCAACGCGGTGGCCGGTTGTGCCTCGCTGCGCAGGCCTCGCTGCGGCTGTACCGCAGGGGCCGAGCGGTTCAACGCCGGGGCCCGACCAGGGCTCGACGGCGGACCGTATGGACGCGCTGCCCTGACTTCGTCATGGCCGTCCGTTCTCGGCCCTCGGAAGCGGTACTGTACGGAAACGTCGTCGCGGGTGGAGGAGTTGGAAATTTCGGGGAAGCGCTAGGAGTGAGTTGGAAAGATCGGCGTCGCTCGCGCGTGAGACATTTGCGGACGCACTTACCGAATCGGACGAGAAAGCTGGCCTATGCCACGCGAGCTCCGCGACGAGGCAAGGGAAAACGACGTCCGTGGGCAAGCGCGTCTGTCTTCGCATCGAGCGCGCAGGGAAGGAGAGAGAGCGGGGAGGAACCGGGTGGTCGAATGGGAGGTCGCTACGGGGGCGTAGCGAAAGCTAAGGAAGGGGGTCTGTAGTATAACGACCGGTGTGCGCGCCGGGAGGATATTAACCGTGCGGCCGTGCACGGTGCACACGTGGGCGGGTGTGCACACGTGTACGGAGCGCGCGCGTTGACCAACCGGCCGTGGCGTGGCACACGTGTACAGTAGCTCACGTGTCGTCCGTGCGATAGTCTACACGTGTTACGTGTGCGCGTTAGCACACGTGTCGTCCGTGCGGTAATCTGTAAGCAACACGCGTGTACAGTAGTGCACACGTGTAGTAGCAGCGTCCGTGCGGTAGTAGTAATTATGGCGCTAGCTTTTTAATTGTTTACAGTACCCGGCACGCACTAGGCGGCAGGTACTGTACTACTGTACTGGGACAGGTATCCGAGGCGTCCCTCTGAGGGGTTAAGACCTGACACCCGTCCCTACCGCTAAACTGGGGCAAGCTCGCCCACGTCCCTTTCGCGCCTATATACGTCCATTTCGGTTGTGTATCGCGCGCGCTGGCTTCTAACCCGTTACCGGTCGCTCCCGTTCACGCACCACAGGGCGACGGCGCGTAACCGGCCAGTGAGCCACTCCCTTTTCGCGAGCTCGTCCGATCGGTTCAATTAGCGCGTCGCGTCCGCGCCGCGTGCTCACTCGGTAAAGCCTCCGCCTCTCACCCAACCCAGGGCGGAGAGGAGTTATCCCACAGTACTCACCCCCTCGTCGTTGGGGGTGATTATACTACAAGTAGTTCTGGCGCTTGTATTTGAATTGTGAACAGTACCCGGCACGCACTAGGCGGCAGGTACTGTATTGGGACAGGTGTCCGAGGCGTCTCTCTGAGGGGCAGTGAACTGAGGCAAGCTCGCCCCCGTCCCTTTTCGCGCCTATATACGACCGTTAGGTAAGTCTATCCGCGCACTGGCTTCTAACTCGCTACCGATCGCTTCCGTTTACGCACCACGGGCGACTGCGCGTAACGGGCCAGTGAGCCTCTCCCATTTCGCGAGTTGGCCCGTACCGGATCTAGTGGCACCGCGCGTCCGCGTCGCGTGCTCCTTCTGCGAAGCCTCCGACTCCTACCCAACCGATTGCGGAGAGGAGTTATCCCGCAAGAGAAAAATGGCGTTCTCGATGTCGGTCATTGGTATTTATGCGGATGAAAGGGACAGCTCAGCATTGCAGAAAACAATCATATCGGGCAATTTGCACCAATAACAGGTGGTCACTGACTGTGTGCGCACTGTAGCTCCCCAATTTGGTCTCGCGATTTTATGCAAAATTTTAGCTATTTTAATAGCCAATTTTTTTAAAAAAGGCCGCAAGCGTGGTCGCCGCGCTGTGTGCTGCCGCAAATTCGACGCCTGTTGGCGCAGACGGAAAGCCAGCAGACACTGCTTGTCGGTTCGCTTTCGCTGAATGAATGCGCGCGCCCTTCGCCGCGGATAACGCTTTAAAGCGACTATGAGGAGCTCCAAGGCCTTAGAGCTCCTCATACCGAAGGGTAGTCCCTCAAAGCAAGTTTCGTTAGGCTGACTTCTGGTCTTCTCCTAAAACGCGCACTTTTCCGGTTGTGGCGAATTGTGCGCGTCGGTCTCTAGTGCCTAAGCGTACAACATTTGTCCTCATATGAGACCCGGGTGGTCCTCATTCGAGGCCCTGAAAATCGACTTTTTTGAAAATAAAAATGAGATAAATTGGCTGTAATGGTAAAATACCGCACTTAACACTACCGGGCATCAAAGAACATTTAGTATTCTTACAACTGCGAGACTACATAGCTTCTAATCAAGATGCAAGAAAAGAGACAACATTCGAGGTTTGTCCCACGGTCTCAAAACTCCAGTTCACTATCCTGTAGTGAAGCCCGGACCTCACCAGAATTGTGGTTCTCACCGAAATGCTCCCGATAACAAGACCGACCTGTATCTGAGTGACAAAAATGTTTCTCACCAAAAGTTTTCGCCCGGCATCCCGAACAAACCCATTTCGACTTCATACCGCACGTGCGGCACTTCCGCTGCCTCTTTGCCTCCTGGATTTGACCGTCTTTGTCCTTGGGATGGTCACGAGTGGGAGTCAAATGTTCGTAGACTCCACTTGTCGGAGGCCCCGCGAAATGCGGTTTGTTGGCAGCTGTTCCAGGACGCCGCAATCGCAGACCTGTAACATCATAGGTATTCTTCACCAGCTCGGATCCAAGAAGCCGAAAAAATGTGTGAGGCTTCATGCATGAACGAGTTCCCCGACCACCCTTGTAAAGCATGTATGCATCTGAGACGCATATCCCAAGCAAAGAAGAGTTCACCCGCACCGACCAATCGTTCGTCTCAATTGTCTTTTCGAGATCTAAATCATCTTGGCGTAGACGATTGTGCTTATCAATTGCGCCGGCAGCTGAAAAATATGTGGCACAGACTGCTGGCATTTTTACTTCAATATTCAACAGGGGTTTCCGGTAGATCGGTTTCTAGTGCAAAGATCGTTCTTTTCTTTAGTTATGTTATAAGCGCACTAAAACGTTACAAAACTATTCCGCAGTCGTTGAAGACACTAGACAATAAGTAATGGGAGCTCCTTAGGGGTTCTGCAAGTATC
Source organism: Chondrus crispus (assembly GCF_000350225.1). Lineage (NCBI taxonomy): Eukaryota > Rhodophyta > Florideophyceae > Gigartinales > Gigartinaceae > Chondrus > Chondrus crispus. Next base: position 27,554 of record NW_005179261.1, read on the forward strand.
TTAGCGTCTTCTGCTTGCGTTTTGACCCTGGGAGGTCTCTTGGTGCTCTTGTAGCCCTCCCCGTGACTGTCACGCCATCACGGTACCCGATAAATATTTTATATATTCGTTGGTCTCAAGCTCAGGAACTTGCACTTGGAGTCCGTGACGAAGAGTACCACCCCAGCTCGGAGCCTCACTCAATCCGCCACGCCTCCCACACACCCGCCGGTCATTGTTCGCCGTTGCCATCAGATTCCCCCCGCGACGTTGACTCCCGCGCACGTCACCTTGCCTCTATGCAACCGCCAGCACACCCCCTTTTTGCCGGCCTCCTGCGAGTCCACGGGCCACAATTAGCCGGCACCATCACCGATGTACAACCCGTTTCCGTCGCCCGCCAAGCTGTACGCCATCTTAGAATTGCGCTGCCCATGCCATCCCTCTGAGTTCATTTTGAGCACCTCCTCCCCACCTCTGACGCCCTCGTTCCGCTTCTCCTGCTGTGCGGCGATCGCGACCAGCTCCAGCGCGAGCCATTGCACGACACTGTCTGCCGCGCAACTGTACACCTCGTCCCTTGTGGGCACGAACGCAAAGGTGGTGAGGTTGCAGTAGTGCACGTAGGCGGCGCTGCGGCCGGCAGCACGCGTGCAGGGAGTCGCCGAGGCGGACGTCGCTGACGCCTCACAAGCCCATGATGCCGGCCTTGTTTCCCGTGCCGATGTGGGTGCCGGCCCGGTGCCACTCGGCGGCCGTGATCCGCTTCTGGTGGACGTGGCGTACGCAGCGCGCGACACGGGCGTCGAACTGGCGGCCGCGCAGCGCGACGCTATGTGCATGAAGTTCATTCCTATCACTCCTTTTCGCTTCTTCTATCTCGAACTTGCCTTCTCTTATTGATTCAGAGAATGCTTTACTTCCTCTATCTTGGCATCAAGCTGCTTCTCTGTCGCATGCTGTGCACACCCAGAGTTTTAACAATCACTGTCGTCAGAGTTTTCCATCATTAATTCGCTGGAGTGTCCAAGGAGGAGCTCCAGAAGCTCCTCTTTGGACACTCCAGCGACTTCCAGCTGATCTTGAAGAACTTCTCCTCATTCCTCACAACCTGCACATCGCTCCCCACGCCCCCATTCCTAAGCATCATCTGGATTTCCTTCTCACGCTCCTCAAACATCTTGAAGCCCTCCTCGACAGCGCTCATATTCCTCCTATCCGTCTCTGCGGTTCCCTTCGCAAAGTTGAACACCTCCTTCTCGCAATTCTTGCCAACTACCCGCGCCCATTTGGCGCTGACCTTCTGCGACGCGATCTTATACGCCTGCTCGCGCTCCAGCTTGCCTCTGACAAGCTCGTGCAGCGGCAGGGCGAGGGCCTTCTCCCGCCCTCAATCATGCGCGGGAGCTTCTTCCTGAGCTGCGCTAGCCCCGTCATGCGGTCCCCATCCCTCGCCACCGCGTCCCCGCCGCCCGGCACATGCAGCATGTGCTCCATCATGTCGCCCTGTCCTGCCCTTCGCGGTGCAGCACGGGCAGCGGCCTCTCCTCGCCCGCCGACACCACTTGGCACGCCAGCCGTTGCACTGCGCGAGAGCATTGCCCAATGGGACGTGCCATGGGCAAGGGGTGGCGGCGTCGGCAGGGCGTTGCTCCCCTGCCGAAGATTTTTCCAGCCTTCTCTCGGCATCATTGCTGTAGGGCTTATTCTCGATAGATTCCAGCGAAGGCTGCAGATTGGTCTTGACATTAGGCGCGAAAGCCTGGTATGCCCCGGACCTTAGTCAGCCACTACGCGGGGCGCATGCTTCTGCTGCTTGTCGTAGCAGTATTCCACGGCGGTCCGCATTCGGACTTCGGCGTCGGTTCCCATGCCACGCTCCAGCTCTGATTCAGAGTCCCAACGCGGTTCTGTGCGGCGCGGAAGAAGCTCTCGCAATCGCAATGCAATCAGCAAGTCAAAGTCCTCTGCTGCAATGAGGCGTAATGCGCTTGCGAATGAAGCGGGGACGTACAAACCACCGGTGGAGTGCTGCGCACAGCGATGTGGCCAGATCATTCCATTTCAGCAGTCGAGGGGCCTCCGTCGTTCCTTCTGCGCCGGCAAAACTCAAGTTCACCGGAAACGACTTCTCATCGGACTCGTGGCCGATCGAAATGCGCTTGACGACCGAGATTCTGATAGTGGATCGAGCAGCAAGAACAAGCCTGTTTTTCAGTACCATGGGATCGTAGTCTGTCGTTCATACATGCGCAGTGTAACAACAGCGTCGCCGGACTTACTTAACAGTGTGCTTGGTACTCCGCATGCGCCGTCTTCACCGTATGCCAATAGGCGCGCAAGATCTTTGGATGGCAGCAAGCACACCCTTGTTGCTGCGTATCTTCTCGGAGTGAAATCTAGAGACGCTGACCACAGTCCGGAGCGCGATGTTTTCCATCTCCCACAACGCAACAAAATAGAGGTGTGGGAAGACTACTGTGAACAGGAGAGGGCGCTTGGTCGCCTCCCATGCGGTTACACGCACTTCGTGCGGACCTGGAAGGAGGTTGCACCTGAGATCAAGACGAGACGACTGCACGGGTTTGCTAGGTGTGATACATGCGTCGAGTTTGACGAAGATTTGGATGGACCTCTGACCGCGGAGCAAAGAGAGGATACGCTGCGGAGACGGTCCGAGCATATCCAGTTCGTACGTGCAAGTCGTGCCATGTACTACGCGACAAGAGACGAAGCGCAGCTCCGCCCTGACAGGACGATTTCCTTGATTGTAGACGGCGCTGATCAAGTGAAGTACGCATTGCCACATTTTGCGAGCAAATCGAAGGCTTCTTCAATTGGGCTGGGTATTCCCATACATCTCATTGGTGTACTGAACCACGGAGGGAAGTCAGCTGGTGCGGGAGCATTTTTGTTCACTGCGGAGGACTACAATCTAACTGGATCCAACCTTGTAGTCGAGGTGATTCACAGAGTTATTACGTCCGAGATTAACCGATTACAAGCCTTGGATCTCATATTACCGCCCGTGCTCTTTGTTCAACTCGACAACTGCACCCGCGAGAACAAAAACTCGTTCACTCATGGGTATTTTGAGCTGCTTGTCGTTCGAGGAGTATTCAAAAAAGTGGTGGCACGTTATCTGCCTAAAGGTCACACTCATGAGGACATTGATCAGATGTTTTCTAGGACTGGGGCAGGCATCCGTGATAAGAACATATGCACTATTCCTGAATTACATGCCGCGCTTGGGGAGAGCTTCACTCCGCAGCCGATCATATCACATATTGACTCAACTATCAACACGAAAGCTCTGTTCGAGGTTAATAGGCTTCTTCGACCGTCCTCAGAGCTCAGTGGATTTACTGTGTACCACGAGTTCTCATTCACAGTTGACGCAGCAGGTGCCTCTACGTGTGAGGTCAAGCTTTGGCCAATTTCGCAGAGTTCCGTGTCTCTACTGTCTTCTGGGCTGCCGGGGGGGTTTCTGCGCCCAGGCTTAAGTTTGGACCTACGAAAAATGACAATTCCTCCTCTTGTACGCAAGAAGAGCACTACAGAAGACGCGCACAGGATGACGCGACGCATTCAGGCAGTTGAACGTCGGATCGGTTCCCAGGCGAGCATGGAAGCTCTTAGAACTCTCATCGCAAGACTGACACTTGGTGGCGAAGTTCCATGCCCTTGGAACCTAAGCACTTGTCCAGAGATGAACGGGCATTACACACGCGATGCAGTATACATGAGAGAACGGCTGCCTGATGGGCGATGCGGAGAGTCGCTCTCGCCAGGCTCTGAAGATGAGGAGCCTGACTTCGACATGGATGAGATACCGATCGCGGGCGTGGAGTACAATGTGGGAGATCTTGTTGTGGTCCGACCGCACGTCACCCAGCTCAAGTTCGGGAGATTCTGGATTGGAGCGATAGTGAAGAGGAAAAAGACCAATCCTGTTCCTGGGCAAGAGCAACGCATCGCGGTGTTGTGGGTCCAATGGATGGAACCCGAAAATGGAGTCGCAGAGCTGACAGCTAAATTTTGCCCTGCGGTTGGCGATGCTGACGAAATCTATGTCGATTCCGTTCTCTGCAAATTTCCTAAGCTTCTCCGGAGCGGGCAGCTCCCAGTGAAAGTACAAAAAGAAATATCGAGGACGTTAGTCACGTGTGAATCTCGAGATGCTGGTGGCTAGATCAGCAAGCGAGGATAGAAAGTATTCGGCAGCGCGCTCATGGATTAAAAATGACGGACCGAGGCTTTCGCGGAGATTTAGTGCAGTTTATGAATATTCAGACTCTGCACACGGCGTTATAACGACGTCGATGGCGGTTTTTTGATTTGCGGATGATAGTTACAACGGTTTGTGGGAGGAAGAGACGGATTTCTATGACGAAAATGGTGCCCGGAGCTCCGAAGTTGACTATGAGTTGGAGAGAAATAAAAAGGGAGATTTCATGTCGTTATCTTCAAATCCAGTTCCATGTTGTTGTTATATGCACACCTCGCTCAGCACATTAGTCCTGCTTGAACTGTCTCCATGCGTCAACATCTGTCAGTTCACGGCAAACTATAAACGGGTGACAGAGATGTTGTATATCCCCAGCAATCGCATACAAACTTCCCGTGAGAGGGAACGAACAAATACCCCTATGAATAATACATGGAATCCTGCTTAGGTAGGCCATATCAGTCCTCATCTTCAAACGGAGATGTCGGGAGATCGATCAAGTGCAGCAACGCACGTCAGGATCGCGGCGCAGAATGGAGGAAGGCGAGGCGGAAAAACTGGTCGCCAAGCTCAAGCGAATGTGTGGGTGCTCGGGGACGCCGTCACCGGCAAATCACGCATTGGAAGGCGACCAGGGAATGACGATAGCGGCGGAAACGCACCAAGTGCGGAGACGGGGACGGAAGGCTTGGAAATTGAATATCAAAAGTAAAGAGGGGCTAGGAAGGGGGAAGGGTGAAAGATTAAATATATGGCTCCCAATGTTCTGTGTACAATGCTCCACTCCAACTTTCTCGAACTCAACTTTCACATTTTTTGGCTCGCGAGGATCCCTCCCAGATGCATGAGCCGAATCCTGTCCACTGTTTACATTTCTTCGCTCGGAATCCACGCTGCCGTTGTTTCGATTGACGAAGACTGAACCCACTGTCAGCAAGCACCCGATAATGTTTATTGAGGTCATAAGAGGTCCAAATATATTTGTTGGCAGAAGGAAATCGTAAAACTTCGGAAAAAAACACTGTCATAACTCTCAGATCGCTGTAAGTAAGGGTATGATATCCCGAAATGTCGATATTCTTTGCCTTGGCTAATATTTTTGCCTCTTCCAAACACCGAGTATCGTTTATTCGTTCTTTGCTGACAGTGTTATGGGGATAGGGATATGAGCTGATGAACACGTCAACTTCTCTACGTGGCGACGGTCACGTGGTGATCAGCGTCGGCTAGGCTGTGCTGGCCTGCTTCGCATGAAGCAGGCCAACCCAGCCTAGCCGAGTCATCTCACTGTGCTGATGGCACTGGATCCTTTACAACATCGAGTGAGGACGCATCGCGCAGCAGCTCGCTTGCAGAGGACTACGATCAGAAGCAATTTGCTAGATTTATCGCACATCTGCTCGAAGTCGGCGAAATGGAAAGCCCGCCGGCCGGTGATGGTCATGAGGCCGAGAGCGCAATGTCTTTCGCCGACATGTTTGACGGCTTCGTGCACGTTGACCCGGCGAGGTGTGTGCCCGGTGCGCGCATTCGCGCTGTCTCTAAATCTCGTGTACGTGCGCTCGCCCACAGCATCTCAACTCTGTCTTTTGTGTCAGCTTCCGCGGCCCTGACTGTGTACAAGGCGCTGCCGTCGGATCTCGTTCAAGCCGGCAAGGCCGTTGACGACCCAACCGCCGAGCGCGCAATCCAAGAGGGGGAAAAGACGGGAAATGTGTGGTATGGTGTGTGCGATGGCGCCGCGTTGCTCGAAGCCCTGGTTATGCTGGCAGAGGAGGCTCCCACTCCACAAGATCGCAAGGACTTCAAGGAGATGCGGCCACAAGCCCGACTGCTCCGAACGTGCAGCAGGCATTCCATGGTTATGCTGGGCACGATGCTTAATGCCGCGTCATCCAATCGCGTGAAGCTCACCTACGCGGATATGCTTGTGGCTGGCAAGCACCTTCTCGACCAAGTCAGAGCTGTAGATGGAGAGTTACACCTCGTGCGACGGGCCATGGACATGTATCATTCTCTTGCCAGTAATGGCCGCAGAAAGGATGCAGCAGCCTATGCCCGCGTTTCGGACAATTCCAAGTTTGCGTCTTCTCCCGCTCAGGGATTTGAATCTGAGAACACATTTCGGCAGCGCCTGCAGATTGCACGGAAGTTTCATTGGCCGGCGCTCTACCTCATGCAGAGCGTGATGACGGAGATCGGATACGAAAATCTCTGGACGTCTTCAAACACGAAGGCAACTGGGATTCACAAGCTGACTAGCCTACAACAAAAGAGATTGATTACGCGCGTGAAATTTCTCAAGAAAGATACCGGGGCGGTGACAAAATCACAGGTGGATGCTGCTAGCTTTGCCATGGCCGTAACGTCCGCGCATATTTCTCGGCTACTCGGCTATCTGGGCTACAATGTCTACGTGAACGATGATGCTGGCCTCGAGGCAGTGGACGAGAACTGTACAGTACCAGAGAAAACCCCGACGGGTGAATTTCGTCGCGAGCTGCTGCATATGGTGAACACTGGCGCGGCAGACAAATTGATTGCAGAGCAGATTTCAGACCAGGGAACAGCTGCTGACACCTCCCACATGATCCCGCCCGCACTCCTGCAGGCGGCACGGGCGGGGGGGGAGGACAGCGCGACAAGATGCCGCGTAGCTGAGGGAAGGACTAACATCGCTCAGGTGTCTCGAAACGGGGTCGCAGAAAAAAATGAAATGGGCGACAGCGAAACCCGTGGTCCCGCACCGGTTCAGCCTGAATTATCTGATGGAGAAGGCCCCCTTTCTGATTACGATGTTCAGAGTGCTCCACATACGCCGGGATTACCCAATGATCCAAACACTCCAGGCTCACCCACGGCTCTACAGATGCCCCTACCGAAAGGGAAGCAGGTGCTCAACATCGAAGCATCCGCTGTAGCAAGAGAAAAGCTCTCTTGCATGAATATCGAAATGTTCCGCGAGTCGTTCGAATTATTCTCATCAAAATCGTACTTTGGAGATCATGTTCGAGGCAGAGCAATGCTTGTCATTGTCGATCTACCCTATAATATTGGCGTATCAAAGGGCACTAGAGACTTTATTAGCGCGGAAGATGTGAAGCGAGTCGTAACTCATGCAGCAGAGGCCTGTGCAACGCGTGGGAATATACTGCTTTTCTGTTCATGGCAGACCTATGTCCTAATTGTGACAACGCTACAGAACATGGGCTCGAGTTGTCCGGTTTACTTCAACATAATACCAATTACCATCGAGAGGGAAGTAGTGCTTCGACGACGAGCGCCTGGGAAGATGATGAGACCGGATAACGGACAGGAACTGGTTCTTGTGCTCTACAAAAGCATCGATCGATTTACGCATTTGGACCAGCCCTATTCATATCTTAAACATACGACGCGAGATCGAACAGTGAATATTATCGACCATGTCCGTCCCTTTTCGGGTAAGTTCCTGTGGAACTCCTATTTTGAGGGATACCTCGATACGGACGACGTCTACAGCACTCAGACCTCTGGGCTCCGTGCGCCGCGCGGCTCGCGGCGCCGTAAGCAAATTCGTCCTGAGCAGAAGTCGATAGACCTCCTGAAAGACTTGGGCCTTGCGTACTGCAAGCCCGGCGGGCTCTGGTACGACTGCATGTGCGGAACAGGTACAGCCGGGATTGCTGCGCTTGAACTCGGATCTCCTGCTGTAATGACGGACATTGACTTCGACTGTATTGACGCATCCGCACCGCTGCTTTTGCAGCTTCTAGAGAAACGTAAGATGATGCAAGGAGCGAAGAAACATCTCCAGCGTCGCAAAAACACGTTGCCGGAGTCTTCCTCCGACGAAGGACCTGAAAAAGCCGAGGTCTCATCCCATTTAGGATCCGTTTCTGAACAAGAGAGCCACGCTGGTGATGACGACATGATAAATGCGAGCGAAATCGATGCAAATGTTGAGCCAGGCAGCGGTGAAGGAGCAAGGAGCGCAATTCGTGATGGCTGCGATATAATAAAAGTCGGCAAAGACGACGAAAGGGAAGAGGCGGAGCCGCCTACGAAGAAGCAAAAGATGGAGATTGCCGGCGGCGATGCTGACACGGATCAGCAACTTCTGCAGCTACTTGATCAAATGTCTTCGAGCAGAAATTTGCCATTGATGCGCAAGAGGAGGGGTCGGAGGATGACAGCTGCCAGAGGGTTTAGATGCGCAGCAGCCTCCATCTGCGCAGTTCTCAGTGATGATGAGCTGACGTTTGACATGAAATGCGGGAACATGGCGTGCGCGAGTGATGCGAATGGCGGTGGACGTCTGCATGATATGTGTGCAGGGAAGGTATGGATGAGCACTGCGGCAAAGAAGCTGGATTTGTGGAGCGAGCCAGCGAATGGCGAGCCGGGATACTGCTCCCTCACATGCTGGAAGATGGTAGCGAGATCAGCCCGCATGTAAAAGTTTCTTCCTGGCCTCTTTAGGTAGTGCAGGATGTTTTTTGTCTGAAGTCCTTGACATCTGTCAATGGTCCGCCTTGACAACGAAGAATAAATCACGACTTAGTGCAATCAGTAAGCACAGCTCTGCTGTCAATTTTCTCAGCTCTCAGTTAGGTCCCTACTGCGTTGCAGCAGAATAGGAAGAAGACGTGCAAGAGGAGCGGAACGGGGACAACACCGACGACCTCGGTAGTAGATTACAAGCAAGAAACGAGGTTCAAAAATGAAAACGACGAGGAAGCAAAGACAACGACGCACAGGAAGGAAACAAAAGCGGATGTCAGACGCGATGATGCTGAGGACGAGAGTGAGATGACGACATGGTACGGATGAATCTAGTGGCAAAGGCATTTTTCGGAGCAGGGGGTACTGACAAGCCAGACTTTCATGCGATGAAGGAGGGTGAAATCGGACGGACTCTCCCCCAAGGCTGTGGACTTAGGCGCAGAAGTGCTGCCAGGGTGGGGCAGCTGGGAGGGGGTCAGGATGAAGAAGCGTCGCAAGGACGGGCAGGCTGAAAGCGCGTTTGCGCGGGCCTCTCGCGAGCGCTTGGCCACGGGTCGCTCGAAGGCGCTCTGCGCTAGCGCGGACTGGGACCTGTCGCGCGTGATCCTGGACGAGCGGCAGATCAAACAGGCGACGCAGTTGAAGCTGGCTTCGGGCCCGTTTCCGTTCACGTCCGGGGCGCAGTGGCCGCGCGACGCGACCGCGCCCGTGTGCTGCGACCTGCCCACAGTGCGGGCTTTCCAGGAGCAGGTCACCGGGCGCATCAAGAAGATGGCCACTATTTCTTCCAAGCCTATCAGCCTCTCAAGCGGGCTTGCCGCCGTCCTGCAAGACCGCAAGCGCAAGATCGAGGCGAGCAGTGGGGTTTTAGCGCGGCATCAGCAGAGTTGTGTCACGTCCACGCGCTGGATTCGATCCGCCGCTTTGATCCGACCGCATCCCACCCAATCGTTGCCCGCGTTGTGCGTTGTGTCACCCTCTAATTTACTCCGCTGTTCCGTACGATAGGCCGGCTCCCGTCAATTCATTCACCTCCCCCCAGCCTGCCAACATTTATTATTATACGCACCCTGCTCTATCCCCAGCCCAGCTCCCCTGTCCCTCTCCCCATTCGCAGTGTCTCACCCTCCCATCACAATATGAAGCGCTCTTCTTCAAAGCTCATCGGCAAGGTGAGCTCCATGCGCAATTTGAACAAGCTCGAGTACAAGTTGGGGTTCGACCTCCACATCGAGTCCGCGGACAAGATTATAGCGTCAAGTGATTTTGTCGTTACCTGGGAACGGGGAGCCAAGGTTATGTTAATGAAGGCTGCAAAAATTGACAGGTCTTCTCGCATCGCTCATTTCGGAGGCGAAGTTCTTTCACAAGAAGTCACTCTCTTCAAGAAGAAGGAGGGCTCCAACTTCGAAGACAAAGTCTACAGGCTTGCCGTTCGTCAGAACTCTCAGCGTGGTAAGATTATCGGCAAGATTAAGCTCCTTTTTGCCGATTATGTTGAGATTCCGTCATACTCGAAGCGCGTGGGCGCCCCGCTTTCCTGTGGTGGCCGTATCGCCATGTGCGTCGTTTCTACGTTTCTCGCAGAGGCAAAAATAGGAAACCATCTCGCGGCACAGCCCTCTTCGGCTCTTACGATCCGGGATCAGATGACCAGTCATCTACGGTCGGAGATGACGACGAAGGTCGGAAATCGATGCCGGTGATTCTCTAGACGACATCGGTGTTGACGATGCTACCCTTAACGTGCAACCACCGCAACCTAAATCGCAGCAATACTTGAGAAACCCCTCGAATCTTAATCGTCAAGGGAATACACCCGCTCCTGGAGATCCTGTACAGAAGTCAAAGATACAACGCAAGCCATCTGCGTCACCGAGAACCGTGTTTTCAGGGACTGACTTGTCACTTGGAACCTCATACAGCAGTCATTTTAGAAGTACTGAGACGGACGTCGGTGCCATTAACACGGCAGGACCATCACGGGTTGAGTGTGACAAGCTGCGTAGGGAAAATCGAGCGCTCAGGCGACAGAACGATGAACTTCTTCAAGACAAGGAATCGCTTGAACGGGAGCTAGAGGACAGCCGGTATGGAGAAGACGCAGAATCTCTTAAAAACTGATGGCAGAAAACACAGCTCTGAGACGAGATGTAGGGGATCTGGAGGTAAAGCTTTCAAGGGAGCTCGTCTATTCAGATGTCGTGCGTGATTTGCGAGAGGCGAAAATGGCACTCGCTATTCTAACTTTGGAGAAAGATGAGTTGCACCAGCAATTGAGAAAGCTGAGGAGGGGTTAAGAAGTGACAGGACGGTGTTCCTGTCAGCGAGCAGTCAGGAAGTCGGTCGGGGAGTACTGCCACTGCAGATGCGACTTATTTGGCACCATGAAAGGGGGCCTTCATGCTTGGTACATATAACTTGAAGATGGTTGGGGTTCGGATGACTACTAGTTCGACTTATGTGTGTAGCACGTCAAATACAGCATTCCAGACATATATAAACGTGGAAATGACTTTTTGAACAACGAGAAAACGTTGCATCATCTTCGTATATTGTGGGAGGGCAAAGACGACCAGGATTGCCCCCGAAGTAATATCTACCTACGGTACATAGGCAAATCTCGCTCCGAGTCTATATAAATACATACACAACATCTAACTCTCGAGGGCAAAAAACCTTACTAGCTGCTTCCGCCACCGCCACCACCAGCACTGCTGCCATCTCCAAAAGCGAAATATCTGCCATCAGCCCCCGACCGCCGCGCCTCAGCGACAGCAGCCGTATCCAACCGCGTCAATTCAGGACTTGTAGTGATGGGCGTTTGATCGCGTCGATGTGAATTCAAGTCGTTCATCATGTCGAGTGTGATAAAATCGCTGTAAAAATGATGAGCCCTTCGCATGCGAAAGTTATACTCCGGTTCATAAACATCTCCGCCACTGGGTTGACCGTTATTCGTTCAGGCCTCGACTGTTTTCGGCTCCAGGACCGCTCTGTCGAGATAGGGAAGTGGCGCAGGTGGGTGCAGATACGATCGGTGACGACAGCGATGAGGGAAATGTGGATATGGCATCCGGTAATGGAATGGAAGAGGCAATAAAGACGACGACCGGACAAGAGACTAGCAAAGACGACGTCCAGTACGTAAGGTTCGCGCTGCAATGTACAGTATTTAGTTGAAATTTTCATATTAAATATACACTTACCGGCTACCGTGATGGCGTGACAGTCACGGAGAGGGCTACAAGAGCACCAAGAGACCTCCCTGGGTCAAAATGCAAGCAGAAGACGCTAAAATACTTGCAGAACCCCTAAGGGGCTCCCATTACTTATTGTCTAGTGTTTTCAATGACTGCAGAATGGTTAAGCAACTTTTGGTGGGCTTATAACATAACTAAAGAAAAGAACGATCTTTGCACTAGAAACCGATCTACCAGAAACCCCTGTTAAACCTTGACGCGGGGGACGACCCTCGCCGACCGCTTGCCGGAGTAGATTGCGCGCCCCGGGGCGCGTCTCCATCTGGTACCGGTAGTTCCTGTACGCCGTGAACATTCGTTGTTCCGGCGACAGGAACGGGCAGGCGTACATGGCGTGTCCGTACGTACGACATAGCCAGCACACGTACGCGCTGCCGTCCGTTGAGGCGAAGGTCGCCGCGTGACGCGCCTCCTCGTCGGTGAGGAGGGGCACGCGAGGGGCTTCACCTCCGGTATCTCGGTTTGAGATGTCGAGCTCAGCGATCCGGGGGTCCGTACCCCTGGGTGCTCTTGGAGTGGCCGCGAACGCGGTCGCGTAGCTCGACGTCGTTCCGGTCGACATCGGTGAAGGGGATCGACCCCCTACTGGCCCTGCTCCTTGCGTAATGAGGACAGGGTCGGCCTGCCACTCATCCTCCCCGACATGGAGGGTAGAGGCGGGCGAACTTGTTGCGGCGGACTTCGTAGTCCTGCCAGCCCTCCCTGCCGGTTTCGAATCCGGCAGAGGTAAACCGCGTCGAGCGCGGTAGGTGGTTCCTTCTGCCGTTGCGATACGGCAGATGGTCAGAAGATCGGTCTTCTGGCGGCTCGGCAGCCGCTGCACTGTCTCGGAAACTGCGGCACGGGTCGCAGGAGCGAGTCCCCGCACGAAGTAGTGCGCGAGGGACTGTTCGGAGAACACTGCCGTGCACCGGAACGCGGCCGTTTCGAGCCGGTCCGCGAACGTGCTCTCCGTTTCGTGAGATTGCTGTCGCGCCGTCGCGACAGCGTCGTACGCTTCACCTAACACGTCGTCGGTTAGGTAGCGTTTCAGGAACTGGTTCACGAGCCCCGGCCAACTCACGTCGTCGTGTAGTTGTCCGGCGCGGAGGCCACGCATCGTATAACTCGTATACAGGCGCTCCGCGTCGCGCTCTAAGAAGTGCGCGAGGACTCTCACGGCAACACCTTCGGTCAGGTGTTGCGAGTTGAAGGTTATCCGAATATCCTTCAAGAACGGTAGGAGTTGGATCGGGTCCGTACCGTCAAAGCTCCTCATCGTGGGACGGATCCCACGGCAGCGTTGGACGTACTTCGCGATCCGTCCCGCGTCACCCGAGGTGACGAGCCTCGAGGTGTTATCCAAGCGGTACATACGATAGTCAGCGACGGCGCTGAACTCTTGGATCATCGTATGCACCGGCTCGAGCCCGGGTTCGGCGGGACCTAGCGTGCCGAAGGAGGTAACCGGTAGCGTACGGACGTCTACCGGACCTGGATGCTCGGCATAACTTGCCGGCGGGTAGCCGCCCCAGCGGGGATCGACGGGGAACATCGGTTCTCCGGATCCGCGGGCGGCTCCTCCACGGTCCTGTTCGTCCGCGTACGATACGCGGTCCATCTGCCGCCTACTTACGGGGATAGGCGGAAATGCTTGGGTCTCGGACGCGAGATTCGCGCCCATCGGGGGACGGTTTCCTTCCGCAGTCCGACTGGCGTCGGCGCCAGTCGGACGCCAACCTTCCGGAGCGACGGCGCTCGGAGGCACGGCACCACCGGGCCCTCTCGTGGGGGCACCGGGCAGCCTTGCGGCCATGGTCCGTTCCATGTCACGAGCACGCTGTCGCGTAGCGTTGAGCTCGGCGAGAGGTGCGCGAACGCACCCAACGGCTCTGCTGACGGGGAAGGTCGATCGTCGGGACGTCTCGTCGAGGCCGGCCTCATGGGGCGACCTTGCCCGTGCAGTACGGGCTGTGCGAGGCGTGAGTCTTCGACGAGCACCAGTCGCGAGTGTAACTCGTCGACTAGTGCTCGGAGATTCTCCAAGGACTGGCTGACTCGATCGAACCTCCCTTCACGTAGGGAGCGGAGCTCGTCCATACATCGCGAGTAGACGGCGTCCGTCACGTCTATACGGAGTGAAGTACGGACTTCCTCGATGTAGTCAGCTATGCGATCGAACATCGCAGCCGCTTGACCTTCGGGGGACTCGGGCGACGGTTCGCGGTCTCGGAGACCAGCGTCGCCGTCGCCGAACGGCGGTGATGGTGCGTGCAAAGCGGCCGCCCTCGGATCCGCCGGTTCGGACCGGATCGAGGTGGCGTATTCTTGACTCATCTCAACGCGTACGGACGCGGAGGAAAAAGAAAGTCTTCTCGGAAAGATCTCGGGGTCTTCTAGGTCGGGAGACCACTGTAGCATAAACACCCCCAGACGACTGGAGGTGTATGCGCAGTTCGACCTGTAGACCCCGGATCGGAGAAGGGGTGAAGCGGGCCAACCAGCTACGGAACCGGGCTCGGGCCCGGGTAGCGGTGGTAGAGCGAGAGCGAGCAGGGACGCGCGCACGCACGAGCGGATCGACGCCTCGACGCCCCGGAGCAGCACTGGGTGACGTACCAGTGCTGACGGGCGGAGGTGGTTCCGTGCTCGCTCGCGTGCTGCGCGTCCACTCCGGCTCGGCTCCGAGTAAACGCGCGCGAGGAGCGAAGGCGACGTTTAGAATAAGCTGGGTGGACTGACCTTGGCGGTCGGTTGAGGACAAGCCCGTGCTTATCCCCTTCCGCCGCCGTCGGTCCGCCCCATATGTAATATACAAAACAATCTATCATAACACTACAGTACCGAGGTACTGTAGTGGGCTACTGTAGTGCAGGTCGGCCTGCACTGTAATACTGTCAGCTATGTCGAGGCTGACAGTACACGTATTACTCGTGGTGCGTGCGCGCTTCGTTCGCGCGCTGTACACGTGTGCACGTGTATGCGCGTGTCCCTTGTCCCCGTGGTGTACACGTGGACACGCGCGGTTGTACTGTAGAGCTCGACGCTCTACAGTAGCTGATCTAGTTCTTGATCTAATCTAATTTAAAGCCCCAGGGGGGGGGGGTTATGCTACATCAACTAGAACTTCCATTGCGTCCAGAACGTGCGCAGAATAACCCTCAGCAATGCGTCGAGTACCAGGCGTTCGTCTCTTATACATCTCGCGTACCTCGTCGCGCTCAGCAAACACCTCCGTTGATTGGCGCAGAAGAACATGACGATATCGCATTTTCACAGCTGCGATGATGCCCATATCCATGGGCTGGTGCACGCTGGTGCAATTTAGGGGATAGAACTGCACTCTTACTTGCCCGCGGGGATCCGTGATATCCATATGGGAGCCAGCATTATCCATGAGCAAGAGGACTTTATTAGAGGTTACACGGCGAACATGCACTAAAAAGACTTTGTGAAACCACACTTGGAAGCATTGTCCGTCCATCCATGCATTTGTTTGCGCCTGGTAGTGCATCGGAGGAGCTCGAAGACGAAAACACTTCGGGTTCTTCGATTTGCCGATAACAGAGAGACCAACTTTTCGCGAACCTGAAGCATTCGCGGCCACCATAAATGTCAAACGGTCCTTTGCTCGCATTCCCTTGATACCTCTCGCCGACGTTTTCTCCCCGGGGAGTACGTATGTCACTTTCGGAAACATGCGGAACTGGCATCCGCTCTCGTCTGTGTTGTAGATGTCGTCTGGGTTGTACAAGGAGCTGATGGATCTGATGTCGTGCATACGTTTCTTGATTTGTTCATTATTGACGGATCCAGCTTCTCCATGCAGCCGTTTACTCTGAAGGCCACATCTCCCAATGAAGTTTCATACGTACTTTAAAGAGACCTTGAACTTTTTGAGGTGCTCCTTTCTCTCGTAAGTCATTGCTTTATCGTCAATAAGCGTCAGGCAGATCTTCTCTGCGTTCGCTTGCAACACATGCAACGTTAACGGCATAACGGCCTTCCAGTATCGTTTTGTGAGCTCCCGTTAAGCCTCATCGACCTCTGGGTACATCACCCGACGAACTCCTTTATGGTTGAAGTTCAGCACCCCCTTGCGCAGCTTCTGTCGACGGCGTAGATCCTGCTCACGCTACTAATAGTAGTGTTAAACCGTGACGCAAGATCTTGCGAGCGAGCACCACTCTCCTTCGCACGCACGATGGTAAGCAGCTGCTTCATGTTGGGCCGAGTTCTTTTGCCACTCTGCCGTTTGCGAGCAGCAATTTGTTTTGATATTTTCTTTGGGACAGTGCCGTTCCCGTTCAACTTCGTCTGAATAGACCGCACGCTCAGCTGGGCCAAGACGGATGATCCGGCAACCGGCTCGTCTGATGCTCTCTCTCGTAGATAGTCGATGTCGACGCACTCGTCATCGACAAGATTCATGACCTCTTCGTCCGAGGGGATAGCATTCACAACCACAGATATCGGACGCACGCCACAATCGTAACACGCAGAGCAAATGCGTGGGCAAGATGAACGTTCTTCGTGGCCGGACTCACGACCGCAAATGGCATGCATTGGAACCTTGCACCCAAGGCATCAGTGGACAGAGGTTGAGGGAACAGCGCGGTTCCGCCGACCCTTGTCATCCCACCCCCGGCACCCATCGCCTTCCGCACAGATGATCATCTGGAGGTGTCGATCGTCAGTCCTTTGTTCAACATCGCTTGTGTCGAAAGTGAATCAGGACTTGTGTGTGTTACTGTAGCTATGGTCCCCGCTCAGTTTCCGGTCATTTATTTCCCGTATAACCAATCAGAGCTGTGTATATTCCCAACCCTTCTGAGAGGCTCTGAGGGGCCCTAAATGCGGACACGAGGATTCGCTGCGCATATCGCGGGCAATGCGCATAATCGGGAACGCACCTTAAGGTACATCGACTGTATAGCGAGTGAGCAAATTTTGAAATATAGCCCAGCCAATAAAAATTGTGTAACTGTGCAAATGTTTTGCTCATTTGCTAAATCGCTGCACGTCCTGGTGAAAATGCTCTCAGGGAAGTGATTTATCTATTTTCCAGAAAAATTTACGTTCTCCTGACACACACAGGAGAACATTTTGAGAGAACGCTCTCCCAACGAGTGGGGAAGTTCTCCGCCAGCAGGAGCATCTCCCTACAGCGATCCCTCTTCCTCCGGAAGAAGAGGGATCGCTGTAGGGAGATGAAGAGGGATCGCTGTCGGGAGATGGTATAGGGCCCCTATACATCCTTCCACATCGCGATCTCGCGCTCGCCATGTGACAGCTCCGTCCGCGGAGCGTCGTATCTGTCACAGCAGACAACATTCTTGACGCTCTCGCAATTTAACACCCGTCAACCACATATTGGTTCTCTTCAACGCTCTCCTCAACGATCAGAATGCAACAGTGACTAATTCTTGCCATTACCGCAGCCTTGCTGTTCTGAGCCAGCATTTGAACCTCCTACCTCGAAACCGTCGTCACGCCATGACACAGTGATACATAACTTACATAAAATGGAGCTATAGTGCTACATGGTTGAGTTGGATTCTGATAGATGGCTAGATCCAACGATGTACAATACACTATCCTCTTCTGACCTTCCTTTTTCTCAGGAACTGTCTCGTGATGCCAATATGCAGTCCTCTTCCGAGGATTCTTTTAACACCGGGCAGGGCAGTGCGATTCCAGAAGCAGATGTCAGTTTTCTTAACACAAGGACAATAGAGAACTCCGGAAAGCGGACGTTTGACGATATGGAACGCACGGAAGTTGTGATGGAGGATTACAACTCCCTATTTTTTAGGGACTACATGAATGAGTTTATGACGACTGCAGGATATGGACTTGAGAGTCCAATCGAGGCAGATATACTGAATTGAGTGTGGGTACAACCATGCCACAAATCGGACGGGGAGGCATATTGCGGACTGGAACATGCGGCGGTTTTAGAGACTGGGAATATGCACACCAAGTCGACAGTGTGGACCACAAACTCTACCCGATATATGTCAAAGAGTGTAACCTTATTTGGGCCGTGTTCTGTTAATGACTGTGAAGCATGAACACGCCGAACCCACTGATTCTCTCTCTTGCCTTTCTGCATTTTAGATATTTATTCCTCTTTCGATCTTACAAAAGCTTCGCGCCCAACATCAATTCGGTATTGCGCTCCAGAAACCGAAAAGTATGTTCCATTGCAGAACTGAAGGGCACAATTATTTCGCATGTGTTACCGTTTCTTATGGTACTTGCGCGGGCAATATGACTGAAAAAGTGAATCAGGCCTACCTTTCCAGGTATGCATTTCTAGTGACCGATATAAGGAGGTTTGGAGCTCTTTTAACTGCTCTAAGTCTTATCGCGGCAGAGTGGAGCAAAGAGAGTACGGTTAGTTGAATGAGCCTTCAAAGAAAATTCCTTTATAACAGAACTGGGAACTGAGTTTGCAGCCGTCAGTAGAGCTTTGTTCATCATTGAAGGAATGACTATATACTCAGTCGATGACGACCATAACAGACATCGCTCCAGGTCTCCTTCACATTTGTCGAATTTGTCCCAAGTCAACAACCCGAAGAGACTCTCGGGCCTGTTAAAAAGCTGCTTGCTCGCCGTTGACACATGCTGAACTGGCAAGTCCTTACAATAGATCTAATGAGAAAATAATCTACGTCCGGGAGGGTCTAGCGATGCTCATTCGGGGCGGGCCAACTCTTGCTTCCCTCGGACCGATGTTGGATTCTTTATTTGCCGCTGACAGACGCTACCACGAGGTCGCCACCGATGGTTTTTTGAAGGAGACTCTTGGTGCCTCATGCTTAGGGGCCCAGAAACGCTCGCTGAGCTTCTCATTTGTTTTGGGGATGGCGCAAAAAGTAAACTTCATAAAGTGATGTTCATATTGCAAAATGGCTGCAGAGCAGTTTAAAGTGCAGTTCTACCCATCCAAATGAACAGAAAGGGCTCAGCAAGCTTCTGCGTATAGAGAAAACCTCTTCTGGCGGAATTGATGCAGTCTATAGTAATGACGGGAGCAGGTTCGGTGCGCACAAGATCTTTGTCATTTCATACGAGGGCTACGGTAATTCTTTCACTTCCAAACACTGTTTGGAAGTGAAAGAATTACCGTAGCTGCACCTCTTCCCCCTGTCAGGGGGAAGAGGTGCAGGTCATTTACGACAGGCGCACTGATACCGGGAAATGCTGGAATTATATACAATTTACGCGTTTCAGTGTCGGAGTACATGAATTACAGCCTGAAAGTAATACAAGTCTTGAGCAAAGTGCATCTGCTAACCATTTGTCAGGCAGAGGACCCTGCAGAATTCTTGGTGCGTTCTATTATGTTCACATCAAGAAAAGTTGGCGTGTTCTTTTCGGCCATGCATAGGAACACAAGTGTGCACCGTACTGGACTTGTTGGTTCTCTAAAATGTGTCCGGCTACAGCTTGATGTCGCTGCTATGCCAGGACGGACGGACGACGTACTTCTAATTCTCAAAGAGCGATGAAACTGTCATAAATACAGCGGGCATCACCGAGAGGGAAGCATTGACAAACGTTACGGCAAGCGCCGCGGAGAGCTTGATGCGAACTACGTCAGAAACCCTGTTGCAAAAGCGCAAGGATGAAATTTTGTCCTTGCTTGCTGCAGTCGGTAATCGTGAACGGGCTTCTAAAGAAAATATGAGCTCATTGAAAGGGTCACGCAACACGGCTGCTGGTAGGCGATGGAGAGCCGGTCTTGTTATCTTTTGTTTCATAGACTGTGCATGATGAAAAAAGGGAGCTGGATGCCGCGGGTGATGTAATTTGTGCTTTATGAAATGCATCTCGAAGTACATGGGCAATGAAAACTCTCATTGCTACGTTCGGTATGAAAAAGGGGGCGCTAAATGAGGTTGAGGTACATAGGGCTTCTCCACGATTTATGCAGGAGCACACGGTCAGGAGATTGCATGCACATTTTTAAGCACCCATAAGCCAACGCTCTAAAAGTAATGAGCTGATTATATACGCTGTGTTGGCCTCGTTGCCCCTAACGCTGCTCCAATGTTGGCAGGTAGTCAAGATGGACAATTGAGGTACTACACCACAGGTGACATACATTCTATCCTGCCTCGAGGTTAAAACCATGGCATCTCCAGCCACGATTGACAACGCCAAAGCGCTTAGGGACTGTAGTAGAACGTGCCGCGCTCGACCGGCTTCGGGTAGCGGGAGCTGCGACACGTCGTACTGTAGTTTGAGGCGTGCGAGACGCGACGAGTGCCGTGCACACGTGTAGTAAGAACCACAAAACAAGACAGAAGGGAGTTTGGTAGCTGGTTGGTAGAGGTTTTGGTAGCACGGTGTGGGTTCGACACAACGATGCCACGAAAGGCAGATCGACGTCCTCGACGTGGTAACTCGACGCCGTGCGGAGGCGACGCCGTCGCGGAGGACGAATCCGGGCGCTATGCCGTGCGCGTGGTATAACGGCAAACTAGATTTAGATCTAGATTGGATCCCGCACTGTAGAGCCGGAGCTTTACAGTACGGACCCACACGTGTGCGCGACACGCACGTGTACTGTCAGCCCGATGCCTGACAGCGCTACAGTGCAGGCTGACCCGCACTACAGTAGCCCCCTACAGTACGTCGGTACTGTAGTGTTATGATAGAATACTTTGTACATTAAATACGCGAGCGACCGACGACGGAGAAAAAGGACAAGCACGAGCTTGTCCACGACTCTCCGTCTAGGTGAGCTCGGCCGCTTACTCTACTAGAACGACCGGCCTACTCTAGTCCGTTCTAGGCAAGGGACCGCGCGGGCAAGGACGCGCCAGCACGCGAGCGAGCCCGGATCCGCCTCCGCCCGTCGGTACTGGATCGTCTACCAGTATCGCACCGGGGCGTCGAGGCGTAGATCCGCTCGCGCGTGCGCGCGTCGGACCCGACCGCGCTCTACCACACTGCTACCAGGGCCCGCGCCCGGTCCCGTGTGTGAGTGGTGCTTCATCCCGTTCTCGGCGATCCGAGGTCTATAAGACTGGACGCATACACCCCTCTCCGCGGGGGTGTTTATGCTACAGTGCGCTCGTCGTGCGTTACCCCTGCGGTGGTGTACTTTTCGTTGTACTCGATGTACAAAAAGGGAAGACGAAAACGTAGTCAGGCGAAAGACTTGGGCACAAAACCAAGGGACAAAGGGGTCGGCCCTCGAGATGATGCCACTGCCTTGATCGATGATCCACTCGAGTCCTTCCCCTTCCCTACTTTATTATATCTACTACAGTAGTCCCCGTTCTTACAGTGCCAGACTGTAACGGTACGACTACACGTCGGGCAGTAACGGTCCTGCACTTGGGCGACAGCGAGGTTCGCCGGTATCATAAATTAGACGGTATAATTCGAGTACAGTACGTACACGGACGCGAATTGCGCTGCCCAACTTACTAGGCGATAAGGTAATTACCTTTCGAATTGGTAATTAACCAATGCGGTCCTTGTCATACACCATCGGGTGTTCGAGTACAGTATGTACACTAGTGGACACCTGGCGATATACCACAGGGACAAGTACCGTCCATTGTCAAACGTGAGTGGAATTAGAAGTTCAAAGCATGCAGACAAGCAATTAAAAATACCAAATACGCCTGAGTACCGCTTACAAGAAATTCTTCATGCCGCTGTACTTGGGTTAAGCAGTGTAATTTTTGTTGTGGCTGTATGAAGCCGTACCAGAGTCGGAGAAATAATATACCCTGCTTTGTTGGTGTTTACTGAGTTCCAATGCAATCATTACATGTTCGTTTTGGATGGCATTCGTGTCGCAGCATTTAATTAGATTGGAGTAGACGCGTGTGGCATACCGACCCGGTCCGATGTTTTACTGAAGAACACATTGGCGACAGATCATTATTCACAACTTTCTTTCCAAACTTTGAGTGAAGCGTGTAATAATATGGATCCTTCCGGTTCGGTGTTGGTCCGTCACGGAGTGGGTGTCCACGTCAGCGGTAAGTTACGACACCACCCACCTCTCTCGAGGGTGGCGGATATGACTCCGAAAAACGAACAAATGGAACTGCGACCGCGGAAGGGAGAGGGCTCACTGGGCGTATGCTTCTGCCAGACGGTAAACAGACCAATCTGGGGAGCGTGCACTTGCGGCCCTCAAAGATGACCTCCTGCGGGACGATCTTTCTCTTCCAAGTTCCCCGCTAGGTTTTCGCCAAAGGTGTCGCTGCCCCCCCTTACTGTGGTGGCGTACTGCCCCGGTCCCTAAGTACGTCGACCTCCGGCAGCCGGGCAGTACAGTAGTGATTCACTTCTACTCTGGATCAGTACAGTTGTGTATTTCTACTGTAATACAACGGGGAATGATCTGCACAGCAGCACACGTGGCTGCTCTCCTGGCACCTGTCCTCGCAGCAGAGCTCGCATCACGTGTGGTAGCTGGGACTCCCCCGGCTGACACTCCTAGTACACTAATTTCTACGCCCCTACAGTAGGTGGGCCTAGTCTACTGTACCCTATCGGGACGTAATCCGTACGGTGGTACACGTGGCCACACCGACGCCACCTGTCACCCGTGGCGGTACGTGCACCCCGTGTACAATCTGAGGTATACCCTGCCCTTCCAGTGTCGTCCGGTCACCTCTAGGGATCTCCCTTCGGGTCGTCACGTTTACCGACACCAGTTGGTAGCCGTTCTCCCACAGCTTGCTTCGCTTCATGTGTCACGTGAATTCAAACTGTACAAATTAATACGGTGTTGACGACCGTGTTGATTAATGCAGAAATTGTGCACCTTCACGGTGGTAATAATCAATTCGATGCCGACTTCTCATGAAAATTTTGTATGGAATTTGCGGAAGGTATCTCTTTCAAGAAGTCCTCAGTCACTAAACAGATATCCAAAAGCTGTTTTACGGGCATACGCAGGGAGGAATGGAAAAGTGTAAACGTCGCGGTACAGATAGCTCTGGAGTGGAGAGGCAGGATAAAGAGTTTGTCAGCTTTCATCACAATAGTACGCTTCGTCTCCTGCTATCTAGAACTGATTTAGTGGAAAACCTGCGGCGAGATATCCGCCTAAGAAGGGCGAAAAGGTGCAAGAGGGCCATTTGTTGACCCCTTACACAGTGCCAATTCAAAGACAAATCGAAAACGAACACCCACGAACGCTTGAACTGGTACAGAATAGTATCCCTTTCGGCAATGAAATCTTGTTAGACCACGGTGGTTCTCCAGCTGCATAATCTTGACACATATCTTATTCAAAGCCCTTTGTGGATCCAGTCATAGGACTCACACTCCTTCGTGAAACTCTAAACTCTTCGGCAAGCCGCTGCAGTTGATCCTGGAATCCAAGAACGTCTAAAAATGACAATCTTAAAAGCAGAGAAACCCTTGTCCCTTTGAAAATTGAGTACAGTATGGGTTTCCCGACAGAGGAGTGCCCCATTTCATCTGGGTAGCTAACACCTGCAAGAAGGCACATTGTTATTCCTAATCTTGCGGCGGGTTTCACAATACTTTGTGCCTCTCGTCTTCTTATTTAGTCACCCATAGTCTCCAGCAGAACATGAAATGATCGCCTGATCGATCGAAATACACGCTCGGATTCTCCTTCGCAATACAATGCAATTATAGGTATAACCGATGGGATCTGTAAACCGAGAACGGAAAAGAAAGACAGGCCGGATAGAAATGAGGAAGCCTGGGTGACCACTACGCCGTGCTGTCCCGTAGAATAGTGTGAACGGTAGGAAGCACAGAAGAAGGTAGGCACACTGTACCGCACAAGTGCAGCTATACTGGACTGAGGGTCAGTACAGCCGGTGGCGACTTGGAAACCTATAAAGCTCACTATCCTTAAGATCTAAGGGCGACAGTTGGAAGTAAGGGGAGGCTTGATTGCCTCTGTTACCTCCAGCCTAGAGCCCCCTCTCTTATAACCCTGTAGCATAAGCCCCCCTAACGGGCGGAGGTGAATGCTCAGTCCAAGGAAAGACCCTGAGCAACCACGAGAAGGGGGACTGGAGCACAGGAAAGGACACAAATCCTGGTAGCAGTTGTGGAGCAGGGGGTCGCGAACGCGTAATGGAACGCGGTGGAGCGGATGGACGCCTCGCTGCCAGGGGCAGCACTCCGTGACGTTCCAGTGCCGACGGGCGGAGACGGATCACTACGCAAATGCGTACGATGCGTTCGCTACCGGTGTCGATCCCCGCTTTAACGCGGTCTGGAAGGTACAGCGTGTGGTAGTGAGAGAGTTGGGTGCAGCCGGGGCGGAGGTTGGCTAAGCCCGTGCTTGTCCGTCCCCTCAGACTTCGGCCTCCTGTGCTTTATTATAAAAATACGCAGCTATCATAAAACAGTACAGTGCAGGGCGTACGGTACTGTATTGGCTACTGTGTCGAGCAGCCGTCTTCCCGTACTGTAGCGCTGTCACGCGTCCGGGCTGAAAGTACACGTGTGTATGTGCGCAGGCGAGCGAGCGGTAAGGTTCGTACCTTACAGACAGCACTCTAGTTCTAAATCTAATTGGGGATTATACCACCACCCCACCAGCGGGGCAGTGGCTCCGGATGGGCTACAGTATCTGTACTAACTGTATCCAGCGTACTGTGGCTAACGGGAGTTGAAGAGTGTGACGGGACAGCAGAGGGGCGCCCTCTGGCCACAACCGTTGTGGCCAGAGCGTGCCCGTCTCCTGCACGGCCGTTACGGCCGTTACGGCCATGATGAATGTGCCAATCCAGCTCATCCTGGTGAGCGGCAGGAACCTCTTGCCACAACTGGGGCCAATGGAGACCAGATGTAGTTCGTGGAATGCGGTCGCTCAGAGCATGGTGCTGCGCACTTCTCGTTCTCTAGTCACAATCGCGAAGTGGGCGGCGGAGGACGACAATATGCGGCAAGTGTAGGTTGAGGAAATCGCGGTGGGTATCCTGAGTTTCAGTGGTGGCTGCGGTCGCCCGGACCAACTTTATGAGCCGGAGTGTGAAGTTGTGAAGGCATAGGGAAGGGATAGCGGAGTATATTAGGTACGATTGCAAGTGGCTGAGGAGTAGTTCTTGAACAGATGGCAGCGATGAATAGCAGGAGTGAGGAGGGCGCCAGGTCGATAGGGACTGCGCAAAGTACCATTGTATGCCGTAGGAAGGTTTGGCACCGTACCTGCCGGAGACAGAGAAGGCTTAACCAATTGGTCTGCGGTGCGGTGAGCTGTGCCCGTGATCAGGTATAGGACTGCCAGATCACGGCGTAGGCCTGCTATGCAGAATTTATGGCGCGCATTGTTGTTTCTCACAGCGTTTTGCTATTACACTTCACCAAAACTGTGCATACATATAGCGGCATGATTACAGTGGGTATGAGCAGAGGACCGATTTGATTGAGTCATCTTACACATGCGCGAGGCATGCAAGACCTCACGCCACAGGAGACGCGATCAGTACGCGCAAGATGTGAGAACAGAACGGCAGCGGCGCCGGGGCCCGCAGATGTAATTCTTGAGTACAAGGCGGCGATCCAACAAATAATTATGACCTGAAGGGCGAGGAAAGCAATTCCACGCCGTTTTCTCCAATTAAATGTTTTGCAGAAGCATCATGTATGCGACCCTCCATGGAGAGCCTTGAAAAAATATTTTTGTGTGCGCACGTTCAGGTCGTTTCCAAAGGGCTTCTGACTCGAACGCGCCAAAAGAAGAGAGACGGGAGTGCAATCCCCGCGGCCGGGCATCGGTTTTATGGGCCCATCACACGAGTAATGTGCTTTTGCACCATGGCACGGTAGGACGAGGCGTAGTGATGGGTCAGGCCATGCAGGCGGATGGGAGCAATCTCCATGACATTAGCGCAATAGGCAACATGCGAAAAGGGGATAACGCGGAGAATGCAAGTCTTCCATGGCCCTAGGGATGGCTGATCCGCTTGGCCATGGCGTAGGGAACGGGGAGGTTGCTCACGCGACGGTATGTTGCGATCTGCATGTCCTCTAAGCGAACGGCCCGCCGAAAGAAAACGGGGGTCAATTTCCTATAGGTTCCTTCTCTGTTCTGAATAGTTATCATTCGTCCTTGAACATGCATAACTATAAATGGTCCTAACCAGTTCTTATCTACTTCACTAAAGACTGGTACTTCGTCTCCAAGTTGATATATCCCATCGGCTGCTGGAGGTATCTGTCTTGTTAACGCTGCTTGTATTCTCCTTTCGGCAACAATTGCATTCATTTCCATCTGAGCAGATGTCAGTAGTTTCATTCGTTCTGCTTGTGATAGGAGCTCGTTGCCGATGATTGGGAATCGAGGAGTAATTCCGAAAGCCAGAAATGAGAGTACAAGTCCTTTTTCTCCGATTGTGTCGTTCATTGCTTTTACTGCTATGCTGAGAAGAATTTCTTTGGGTGCTTGTGGGTAGTCAGCTCGCACTGTTCCATAAATTCTTCTCAGAGGTTCTTGGAGTCTTTCGCCGATTCCTAGGGAGCTGTGGGCTTTGACTCCGGAGATTCTGAGCTGCATGCCGGCATGATCAGTGAGCTGGCGCCGGCGATCAGAAGTAAAGGATGATCCTTAGTCGACTCGGATGCGATTTGGGTATCCGGTGAACATGGTACACCATACCTGGATGAAGGCGAACCAAATATCTTCAACACTCTAGTCGAAGTCTTTGTTGAGGAAGGCAGGAGATGGGAAACGAGTAGCCGAGTCGACGATATGGAGTAAGGCTTTTCCGTCAAGGAACATGAGGTCCATAAAGAGTTCTTCCCCGAATTTAACGGAATCTTCTGTTGGAAGGGAGGCCTTGAAACGAATGGGGGTTGGTCCCAGGCGTTGACAAGTATCACATGCTTGTTTAATCTGGTCTAGAAACTGTTTGGTGTCTGGATTCGTTCCGTAAGGTCGTGCCATGCGAAGCAGGTTGTAGAGTTTGTCCGTAGCGGGATGGGAGAATCCGCAATGAAGGCGCACGAGTTCTGGAGAAGAAAAGAATATGTGATCACGTTTCGGCCATTCGAGATACACATGGCCGTTCTTACGTAGAAGGGGGATACTGTAGTGCAATGCGCCTGGTAGGCAGTGGGCAAAGTCGAAGACCCTCACGGCCCGGAAACAAACAAACAAACGAAACAACCAAAGCCGGCGGCGGCGCAATGCCACGGAGTGTTCGGAGCTCCCTTTCCCTTCATGCGGGCTTGCGGCCCGCGGTAGCTGGAATCCCAAAAGGGGGGGCAAAGGAAGAAAAGCCCGGCCCGGGATTTTAGGTGTGGTAGAGACTTGAAAAGGCAAATGCTCGACGAGTGCGGGGTGTCTAGGCAGACCGAACCCGCTGCGTCGTAAATCCAATGCTCGTGGAGCGCCTTGATACCTTATACCCTTGATAAAGTCTTCGACGGGGACGTCACAACGTAGCCCGTCGGGAAAGAAGAAAACGTAGCAGCGCTACACCGTCGTACTGCCCGATGGCAAAGTACCAACACCGGATCGGTCGCAACCAGATTCCGATGGAACCAACTCTGAGAAAAGCACCACTGGTGCACCGACACAGAAACCCGATGGCTAATGACGTCACGTTGCCGATCGCAATACTACAAGGTGGGACCAACTCAAGATTAAGGGAAATTAGGATAGGGAAATGAAAGAAAAATGACGGGGACCCCCGAGCGCTGAAGGAGGCCGTAGGCTTAGGTAAAAGGGAGCGTCTTGGTAGAGACGGACTTCGACCAAGGCGACATTCAACTCCGGCAACTCGGGTTACCTTTACTGACTTGGTGGCCAGTGGGCTAAGGTATATATCGACCCCCGGAGCCACTACAGTAGCTCGCGGCGCTAGATCCTAGATCTAATCTAGTGTCAGCCAAATTAATACTGACTAATTAACTAAATAAAATTAATAATTAAAATAAAAACTGTGCAAATATTCACAGGTGTGTCTCCCAGTCCCGGACTACAGTATTCAAATTCCAACTTACTTTCTTTTCCCTTCACCCCCTTGTGCAACCCCTTATTGCACTACAGATACTTAGTTGTCGATGGGGACAATTAAGGCGGTTAGTGATGGTGCTGACGAACATACCGTACTTGGTGTGTTATACCGTAATTTGGGGTGTATTATCTTGGAGATGGAAACTGTCGCTGGCTAAAATTCCGATGGATCTATAGTCCGGCGAGAGTTCGCCCTGTAATCGAAAAAGGATTCGTTTTTTACGTGGTTGTTAACTACTTTTTCTGTCTCGTCGATGTCACTGTCAGTCACGCTGTCAGATCCATCCTAGTGATGTGACTCAGAACCGTTTGAGGCGTTTGGTTCTTCGAAGTCTTCGACAGAAGTGTCATTATGGTGCATGATGTCTTCCACTTGATTACTAAGTTCATACAGTATGCCCTTGACGTGGTTAGGGCGCGCTTTGATCATGCGTCGTACACTGCGTATGACAGAGGCCGGTTTAGGGCATTCTCGGATGAAGTGGTACTTACTACCACAGTTGTGGCAGCATCTTATGTTACCAAAACGGCCCTTTCCGTTTATTGCATCCTTAAATCGTTTGGATGGACCAGAGAAATTGCCACGAGGGTTCGACGAGGAGAATCCAGGTCGACGGGGTATACCGTATGTACTTTGTCTTTGAAAATGAATGCCGGGGACGGTTGGCATCATTGACGGTGTTCTGGAGGTATCACGCTTACGGCTTTCGTTCTGTTTCTCCTCTTGGAGACAAGCTGCATCAAGTGCTGTATACATTTGCTGGAACGTCCAAAGTGGCGTGGAAGCAAGGCTTTGAGTCAGAACAGGTTTAGCCCATTCTGTCCCAATCACGGCGTCATGAAGGTACTATGTCTTATTGGGATCTGACCGATGGGTTTGGGGCCCTTGCGGTGTGTACCGGGTGATGGTTTCACGAAGTTCTTCGAGTGCTTCGCTGACGGAGCAGTTCTTTGTCTTGAGAATTTAAGAAAGGCGGAGGTTCTGCAATAGCTTGCGAACTCGGTTCTTCCGTGTGATACTGTTGAACACTTGAAGCATCCGTTGAACCGTTGAGTCAAAGGACGTTTGGGTACTACCCATTCTACCGATTAGACCGCACCGACATTGCTGGTAGTACCAGCAATGTCGGTGCGGTAGAATCTTTTAGCTTCGCCATCAAAGACATTGTGGAAAAACTGCAGCCTTTGCTCTTCGCTGAGGTTGTAATTATCAGCGGTATCGCAATATTTGTCAATTACTTCTTTGATATCTTCACCAATTTTACCGGAATAGCTTCCTCTCTCTTGAACCGAGAAGCAATGTTATGCGCGATCTTCGATTCCGTGCTAAAATGAGAGGTTGGTTGACTAGACTGGTTGCTAAGGTTGACCGACGGTGATGTCGAAGTGTTATTGCATGCAGATAGATTTGCGTTTGCGATAATGCGTTCGGACACATCGAGGAAGAACATATCGACAAGGCCATACGCACTTCGGTTACTTCGAGGGTGAGGGGTACATTGTAGTCCCTTAACCGTGAGGTAATTCCTGAGAATGCGGAATAGCGTGGTAGGCCCTTTTAGTAACTCGCTTGCGTATAAGACTTCGGACGGGAGGTCGTTACGGAGGGTATTGACGCATTCCTCATCTGAAGGTTGAGTATCCTGCGCAATGACAGTTGCCAATGCGGCCTTGATATCTGCTTGTGATGAGGAGGAGAGGCGGTAACCGTTAAGGGTTGCCCTAATTACTTCTAATGTTACCATAGTAGCGTAAATGGGTAGTGTTATTACCCAATATACTTAAATAGTAATAAAGAATTAAAAATACACAAACATGGGGTGTAAAAAAACGTTTCGTACGTGTCCAGCTATGTACCTTTAGATACGTGCCCAAATGTGTACTCTTCGATGGGTGTCTAGTTGTATACCCTTGGATACGTGTCCAGGTGTGTACGCTTCTCTACGTGTGCAGGTGTGTACCCTTCCATACGTGTCCAGCTGTGTACCCTTGGATACATGTGAACGTCTGACAAGTGTATAAAATTATACACACGTACACAGGGCAGAAGTACTTCGCAAGAGTTGAGCACAAATTTAAATTTTTGTACGGACGATTTAAATTTCTAGTTTAGGCGGGCCTCTTGTTTCCGGCGGGCGTTACGAAAATGGATCCGAGATCGGTTGTGCAATTGGAAATTGTGTCGATCAGCGAAAGGGAGATCGCAGAGCTGACAATGGAGATTTGCAGCGAGATCGTGGAGGCGGTTTAGCTCGCGCTCGTGTCGGCCACTTGCCTCGTGTAAAGACAGCTGTCTTCTCGAGGTGAATGAGCGGGCGCACAGGCGACAAGTGTAAACAGTTCTATTGCGCGGCGGCGGATTGCGTCGGCGGCGTGCTCTCTGTTCTGCCACGCGCGCGATGTGGCGCGCGCGGAATTCAGAAAGTGGCAACGGTTCTTCGTCGTCGACTAAATCGATGATCGACAAGGCGGAGGAAGCAGAACGGGTGGCGGTTGTTTCGGCCAATTGGGTGTCCTCTGCCTCTCTCTCGACAAGGCGAGGCGCAGAAACGTGAGTGTATTTCGAATCCGCGTCGAATTCGGCGGTGACAGGTGTTGATGGGCGTCGTAATACAGGACTTGGTTGGTCAGTGGCGGCTGGATCGAGATCGGATAGGCTTTCAAAGTCGTCACACAAAGTACTGTCCT
Organism: Chondrus crispus; assembly: GCF_000350225.1. Taxonomy (NCBI): domain Eukaryota; phylum Rhodophyta; class Florideophyceae; order Gigartinales; family Gigartinaceae; genus Chondrus; species Chondrus crispus. The sequence continues at coordinate 58,170 of NW_005179261.1, forward strand.
CGAAACCAAAACGCGCACTTTGTCTTTCAGAACTAACGGGCCGTTGTGCATACCGATGTGCATTTGATGTACGCTCGAGTTTTAGTTTTGAAAACACCAGATTAACAAAATTCTTCTCCAGAATCTAAAGCAGCTACAGCCGCTGATAGCACAGATATGTACTTCTTTCGTTGTCTTTCTGAAAAAAATTTCATTTGTAGACCTGCAGAGGGAGTCATCATAGAAACACACGGGGTAGAGCTGTATGGAGAAGGTCAGCGGTGCAGCAGAAACGGTCCCCCAAGGTTGCGCTCGTGAAGGCTGCTGGGAAGTGATTTTTCGAATAGCCATGGTGCATTGTCTTTGCTGACGCATTCACGTTTCTGTATGCAACAGCGGGCGCCGAATTTGTCAGAAGTACCTATTTGCGGTAACCTATTTGCGGTAGGAATGTAAGCCGTGAGAGAATTTTGGCGCTCAGTTCCCCTGATCGCGCGAAGTGGAGGGAGTGGAACGAAGTTGATCGACCCAGGTGAAGTTGATGGCTGCAAAGCCACCGGAGGTCCCTGGATGTCCCTTTCGCGCGGAGTTCTACCCTCTTCAATTTTCCCTTGCATAAATAACCGATATTCCCATTAGTATTTGGGGCCCGCCGGCGCACCGCCGCAAAAATTGTAGACTGCGTAGGTCTAGCGTTATTCTCGCCGTACAACTCCACGGCACAACCATCCAGATCCGACCCGACGCCGTTGCCATGTACTTTACCCTAAATTTTTGTCGATGGTGAAACGTAGAACCCTGACACCAGCGTTTGTGTGGTTGCAAGTGGTGGCAGCTCGCCGAGTCAGCACGTCGTGCAGTGGTAGCGAAAACGAGAGAGGGAACGTTTGTCGCGAGAGAGAGATATGGCGCCGCAAAGAAGGAAGAGCCCAATGTCCCCCGGGTGATAGTCTTGTCTCCCCTTCCGGTGCGCCCACCAATTCTGGTCCGCACTATTTCAATAAATTCGTAGACTTAAAGTATCCGTCGGCAGCGCCAGCCGCCGCCCGAGCTTTAGTCCAAACATGTGGCCAATTACCACTTGGCCCAAGTATACACCTCTCGTTGGCATACTTCGGCGCCGTCGACGGCGGGGGCGTGTAACTAGATCTCTTCCCGACGCTAATCCCGTGATCGGCACAAACTTATGCCAACACAAACCCTTATGGATGCACATTTCCCTTTAGGAAATTGGGTACAAGAACGCTGAGCTATACCGCGTCCCCTTTTCCTGCCATAAAGCCGCAAAATCTCGAATCCCTTCCATAATTGCTCCTCCGAACCTCCCTCGTGCGCTTGCACATCTTCGCATATCGCAATGCCTCGAATTGTCTCGCTCTGCAGCGCGCCCGTGCGGCAACACCCAAACACGAGGCAGCTCAATATGAGTCCGAGTGCCACGGTACCGACCGGGAGGGTAGCGATGAGTGCTCACGGCGCTGCGAGGAATCACACTGTAACGTGCGAAGGTAGGTGAGTCTCCTTCGCGAGCTTCTCCTCCGGGCGGGAGACTTCTACTGGGAACCTATTCGTGAAGGACTCAACGACAAACGTGAGAGCGCGCGCGTGTTTCCAAGCGCTCCCCATCCCCAACGACAACGTCGCGGGCATGTCTTCTGAAGTTGCGGCCCGGCCTGCAGCGCGTTTCGGATTGCTGCTGCGGCCCCTTCTTCTCGGCTTCGCCGACGACCTCCGTGCTGCAGACCGGTACTGGAACTCGTGGTCGAAGAAGGTGGTGGAAGTTCGAGGAAGACCGGGTACGTTCTGGATCTGGCCCATCGCGTTTTACACAATCCAAATGCATAGTCTAGGGGAGACTTAATCCTTGACACCGAGTTGGGCAGTGCGATTGAGTCAGATTTAGAAATAATTCCGGGCGGATTGGCCGGCAGGGGTGCTATGTGAACGTTTTTACAATCGGTGCAGACAGGCAGCCTTTCTCGACGCACTCGACGGTTGGTGCACGGAGCGCCCTGGCTGGTTTTACACTCTCAGCTGTCCCGGTGATCATGGTCCGCCAATGCATGTCGCCTCTCTCTATTCAAGGTTGCCGGTATTTGCAAGGTCCCGTCACAGTCAATGCTTGCGAGCAGCTTTGGCGAACGGCATCCATGCCCTGCAGCCACCTGAAATCGCCCTCAGCATGCTTCAGCGGGGCGTAATGGCTCGTCGGAGCACGGCAGAAGCGTCTTTCAGAGTGCAGAACAACATCAAGGTTCTGGGGCTCCGAAAACGTAAAGTTTTCCCCGGCATGACCGAGGAAGAGTGGTTGCGTTATCCGCGGACCGGCATCTAACTCTTCCAGCTTGCTAGAATGAACCGCGGTGAGGAGGATGTTTACCACATTGATGCGCATGACGCAGACCGTCAGGTTATCCGCGATTGAGTTGAGTGCCTTACTCTTCGTATCAGTTCCTGGAGTTTTGACTTGTGCGTCGGGGACGACTCGCAATTCTTGGGCATCTCCGAGATGAAGCTCCTTTACACTCAAGATGTAGGCAAGAGAGTTGCTTCTGGTAAGAAGAAGAATCCGAGCAAGCGCATCTCTCATACCGTCAAGCGGGAGCGTAGGAACGGGGAGAGGTAAAATGAAGACAGGTTTACCCACAAGAAATCGAGAAGGAAAAGGGTCATGACTGATGATGACGAGGGATCAACAAACTTGGGAGACACTTTCTGATGACTTGAATGTCTCGGAGTCCAAGTATCTACTCCTTATCGAGTCGTTTAGCTTCTTGAACTTGTCCAAATTTTTCTTCGTTTGGGCGTCTGCAAAATTCCACTTTCCGGCTATCCATTGGATGAAGCTGATCTCTCCGGTCTCGAATGAGGCCCTTATTCTTGTCACAGTGGGACGAAGACGATATTCACTACCCTCGTGCAGTGTTGTAACCGTTGAGGACAGGCCATGAGAGTCAACTGTTAGCGCAAACGAGAGAGGATGCTCAGCAGAAAACCCTATTTTCAGTTGTTCCGATATCATTGATCCTCAGTCAGTAGACGTTGCTGTAGCGAGTATCTCGGCGCCAATTGAGGAAAAGTCTATGCGAGTTTGCTTTCAGCTCAACCAGTCTATGACGTGATGCAACTCCCCGCTCCTCGCCGGCAGGTATATACCAGAACTATAACCTGTCCGTCCATAACAGATCGACTCGTGACTCGTGTTCGAGAAGGCGAGGTACGAGGGTGGAACGTCAAGATTATTTGGAGGACGGAATGTGATGACTGCTTTGAGTTTGTTGATTCTAGCAGTAATTTGTTTGCCGTAATCAATTTTGAGACCTTGAGGCGTCCGACAGCTTGCTGCAGGAAACTGGCTGCAACCCGGCTTGAGGCAACACGCCGTGTCCCAGGAAGTTCCGCGATTCAGAAAGGCCCGGGTAGGCAGTAAGCTCCACCGCCGTACACGGCTAGTCAAGTTGCTTGCGTCGTTTACGAGCGACAAAAAGGGACTTGATCGTTCCCAAGTATTCCTTCATGCTGATGTGAACTGTCCAATCATCACTCTGGTGTATATCCCTAATGCTTTCCTTGGTGGCCAGTATACCGGCCACAGACTTTAAATCACAGAAATAACCCGAATCTGGTATATCCCTGAAACAAACCAGGTGACAAGGCGCAGCAGACGTGCTAATTTCACTGGATAAAACATTGTAAAGGTGTTTGCAAATATAGGCCTTCAACTGGAAACAAAAGTTGAAACCATCTGACCATGCTTCAGAGTGACAAAATCCCTTCTGGCCAGTATACTGGATATATGAAAACATATCTTGCATCAACGAAAGGTTCTAAACTCTATTATATACATTCTGGACCACTTCAAACATTCCACATGCAAACTGTCCTTGTTAACGAAATATTTGGACCTAGCCCTTACTCTCAAACCTCCTCTCTGCGTCGGTGGGGCTGCCTGAATTTCAATGCGTATGAAGGCTCTTGTTCTAGTCAAATCGGCCTCAGTTGGTTCTTTAGGGACAATCTTTCGTACAGAATGAGGAAACTGTCGAGTCTCGAACACTATCGATGAATGCCAAATCGAAAAAACCTGTTGCGGAGCCCTGCATATGTCCGTACGCACAGTCCTATCGGACAAATTTGGCAAAGATAAGATGTTTGATGTCCCCTGTATCCTGTCCGATTTCATCCACAAATAGAGCAACGATTTACACCTCGTTTCTGTATTGGAGTGTGACTTTTACCATTCAAGCACAGTTTCCGTCCATCGGTCGAGTTTTAAATGTAAGACGATTCTGCTTCCGTGACTTAGCCTTCGTGATTTGCGCTTAGCCTTCAGGAGATCCTCCAGTAATTTCCGTATGAGCTTCTACAGTGTTCGAATCTTGTTGCAGAGTGTCGGCATAGCACAGAAGTTCTTGGGAAACAGCAAACATGAAATCTGCCGGTGCCTGTACTTTGTTAAGCGCGTTTCAAAATTTGTCTAATACCTTACATGCTTCCATCAATTCGAGGTGGGTCCACCCTTTCCATCATCCTCCAACCAATGAAAGAATTAATGGCGATGTTTTTCAGAATTCGGGAGACGAGCTTATGTTCCCACTGCAAGTGAGACGTGGAGGATCGTACGATTGCCGTTTGTTGAGTGGCCCCATCTACGCCTGGCTTATTCTTGAATAAAAACTTTGTGATGCTTGCTTAAAGAGTTATAAGGCAGGGAAGAGACCACTTAACTTCACACGGTCATCGACAAGTTTCCAAAACTGGTGCCTAGACACTATGCACTCCTTAAATATATCATTGATCAAATCTGCGATGGTTACTCCTTCTGTGTATGGCCACTGCACCAGTTCTGAAGTTCAGATAATCAAAATGGATTTACAAATAGACAAATGAAATTAGAACAATGAATACGCACGCCGAAGAGAATTCCTGTCTCTCCGGCAACTAGGTAAATAGCCACATTAACATCCAAGATCATCATTCGATGTAGTACCTGGACAGTATGCGATTCTAGAATGTATTTTCGGAATGCCTCACGTCCGGCCTCACAAAACACAGCATCCCTTGTTGCAAGCTCTAGTGTTGTGTCTAAACTCTTAGAGGCTACCGTTTACCCTTGTATGGATTTAAACTGTCGCAACAACATATGGTGTCCCACTAACGTTTATCAAGTAACCCTCCTCTGTGCTAAACTTCTGTAATATTTGTGCATCAACCAGTGCTATTGCATGTGGGTAATTACCCATATACGCAATAGCACTGGTTGATGCGGAACTTTCACGTTACTTGGCTTGTTAACAAGTAACGTGAAAGTTTCATTGCCAGCATGCCGCAATCAATTGCAGACACAATAAATTGAGCAGAAGTTAAAGCACCTAATACAGCACCTTCATTTCCACCGCCCTCATCATTACTTCTGTAGAAACCTTGGAGCTGAAACATACCTTGAAAAACGTTTCAAACCACTCCCTACAAGCCACTTCATTGTGTTCATCTGTGGACTCAAAGCTCAAGATTGGTAGCAATTTTGCTATTGAAGAGCACTGCATTTAGAGCACTGCATTTAGAGCTCTAAATGCAGTGCTCTTCAATAGCAAAATTCCGGCATTTGTCCGCTTCACCCTAAACTGACGGCGCAAACCAATCGGCACCGTTGAACATCTGTCAATACCTCACATGTATCCAAAAGGTCGGTTTCTATTTCCGCCTTTAAGAAAGTATTCCCAGTTCCTACACTCCCGAAAAAAGTGTAATGGTGTCCATTCTAGCCTTTCGAACTGCTAACCACGTATTCCACCGGTCCTGTACATGTTCCGGCACAGTGTACAGAAACCGTTTGACCTTCCCATACTTTTCTGTTCCATGCTCACAAACAGAAATTGCTGTTACGTTTCGTATTGCCAGCTTGGCACACTCGAAAATTCGCTTACGCGCAGAAAAAGGTGCCGGTCCAAGCTCAGAGAATTCGTCAATAATTAAATCCTTATGGCGGTCATCAGCCACGTGTTAATCAGACCCAATAGTTCTTTGTTCATCCACAGTTGAAGTAGCACCGCCTTCTAGAGTACTAGTAATAGCATGTTCATTATGTACATTAGGGAGTGGAGACACGGCCTGTGACGATGGGGCATGATCCAGGGCACTTGGTCCGTGTACTTCCTCTGTCGTAGGTGGTGTATCGCTCTCACATCCTCTATTTCATCTTCTCTATATGGCTTTAGACAAGAACGTACAACAAAAGGATGGCATTTTTCAAGTGCTCTGCCATGACCAATACAGAACCCAGATTGTGATAAATCAAGATTTTCAGAAAGGCCTCCATCCCATAACCCCTATCAACTGTCACAACAAAACAAGTTAGATATTCTTCTCCTCGGCCATCGACAAGAGTGTTGATCAGTTTCCGAATGGAGTCCAACTGCTTCTTAGCTCTGCGCCTGAAACGTATACCCAACATGAATATGAACAATACGTCCGCTATCGCATCAGCCGAATGGCCCTCCCTATCTGCTTTTCTGCTACTTATCATGTTCACGCGATTATCAGCAGCCCTTGTCCCAAAACCTCGTCATGTAGAGTTGCAAAAGATGCAGTAGGGAGAAAAACACCATTTTAGTTTCCTTAAATACCAAAAATTCGTATTCGGATAATTAATTTTGATTGGTCACGTTGCGACTGCGAAATAAAATTGCCATCATTTCCTCTCCCTGTTTGGAAAGTAAGCGAGTACGTTCGTTTCAAAGAAGCGTACCCGTTCCATGGATGGAGCAGTGCTTCCCGACTAACGTAGAATAGATTTAGCCTTCTCAAAACTGAACCCTGTATAATGCGAACATAGTGGTAGCGACACATGCTGTTATCCATCGACGAGTGTAACTTTTGTACCATTCTCACCTCGCAGTGCAATTCTCTCGTTCACACATTTCAAACATCGCTTTAAGACAGCATTCATAAATAGAACCATAAGCCCTGGCCTTATGGGAGATAGACATTTTGCAGTGCACTCCCTTTTGAAGTTCACAATGGCGGACTTGTAGAACAATCTCGCCGGCTCATCTATCATGCTTCCAGTAAATTCTCCATCCATCAAGACGGAAGAACATGACTGCCTGACTTCTGTCCATCCGGTGCTTGGGTCACGAATGTGTGAATTATAGTAGGCAGATCTTCCCCACTTGTGAGGTAACTACTCTCGTCCATGGGTTGGGTGAGAGGCGGAGGTCTTCTCGTTGGGAGTGCGCGACGCAGACGTGCGGCGCGCGAATTAACCGATGCCGACGAGCTCGCGAAAAGGGAGGGGCACACGTGGCCGGTTACGCGCAGTGGCTCCGTGGTGCGTAAACGGAGGCGACTGGTAACGGGTTAGAAGCCACCGCGGGTAGAACTACCGAACAGTCGTAGATTTGGCGCGAAAGGGACGGGAGCGAGCTTGCCCTGTTTACTGGTGGGGACGGGTGTCAGGCCTAAACCCCTTAGAGGGACGCCTCGGACACCTGTCCCAGTACAGTACCTGCCGCCTAGTGCGCGCCGAGGACCGTACATAATTTGAGTCCTAGCGACAGAACTACTAAATACCGCGCGGATGCTGCCACTACTCGTGTGCGCTGCCGTACACGCGTATTAGCTACCAACTACCGCACGGACGACACGTGTGCTACTGTACACGTACGCTACGACACGACCGATCGGTACACGCGCGCGCTACGTACAGGTAGACACACCCACCCACGTGTACACCGTGCCGGCCGACAGATTCAAACCTCCGCGCCCGTCAGTCGTTATGGTACAGCGCCCACGACCTCTTCCCCTTCCTCTCCCGTTTCCTTGCCCGCCGCCCCGTCCGCCGCCCATAACTGTCTCCCTATCTGCGCCTCTCCTATGGCGCGTTATGCCGCTTGATGGTGCGCATTCCTGGCCCGCAGTCGCGGTAGATCCTGTTCCACGTCCCCTTCGAATGGGTACAGGACCCGCATTCTGGCCACCTTCCGACATCGAAACAGGCGTGCTTATACGAGGCCGAGCAACCCCAGCAGCGCCTTGGGAAACGGCGTGTAGTGGCTGCACATTCAGCAGGGTATATTCGTCCTCTAAAAATGAGACCAAGAGAAGCCGTTTGACGGAGAGGGTTCAAAGGGACAGGTTTTTTGAAGTAGTTGAGAAGGGAGTTGGTTGTATCTCTTCGAAAAGTTATCTGATTTTGAATATTGGAAGTCAAGATGCCTCCTGTAGGACGACAGTCGTGGAACGACATTAACTGATGCCCTGCACTCGCTCGAATATAGAGTTAATGGAGTGCTCATAGACTGTTAAACACTCTTGTGGCCTGTATAATAGACATTAGAGAAAATGCGACTTTTTCAATTTTTATTTGAGGTCCAGTATACTGGCCACATGACTAATTAGGGATATGCAACTTATTGAATATAAGATCGCGATCAGTAATGAAACGGCCAATCTTGAATAGTATTAGCATACTTTTGTAGAATTCATCAATGCCCTTCTGGAACCCAGCCGTGACAAAGTCATCGACGACCTTGCATATGGCGATGAGAAGTCCTCCGTATTGTCTTCGTTCTATGAATAGTTGAGGGAGTCCTAGTACTTCTATGATGACCTGTCCCGACATCCAACGTTTGACGGCTAGCTGCCAAATTTGACCCGATTCTACGATGCCGTTGGCTAGCTTCAGAAGCTAGCCATAGAGCTCTATGCGGGGATGTACGGCCCTTCGGTGGTCTCACGTATATGTTTTTGGGTGAGACAACCTCCCTGCATATACGCGCTTTTGAATTCGATAGAGCTCAGAGCCATTCCGAGAATCGCTGCAATTGAGGGCACGATGCGGATAATGGGAAATTGGGCTGTGGCGGAGTCTTTGCAGGTACTCTCCTTATCAAGATCTCGATCGTCATGAAGTACAAGCCTGCAATACAGATTAATTTGTTTGTATCACCTTCGTGTTTTAACTGGAAGAAATGATGTGACGAAATCGAGTTTTCGTTTTGGGGGAAGCTGGCTGATGTGGAATTCCTCGTAAGCCCCATTCCATGTTTCCTTCTCCTTGTCAATGGCCTCATCGATAACCGACGGAGGGACGAATTGAAGCTGGTGTTCTGACGAAGGATTCGCACCGAGTACATCTCGTGCCTTTTCAAGATTTGCTGTTCTAAAGTGTTGAGATAGAAGTTTCTAAGGGTGTCCTAATGACGACATTTCCGACATCCTTTGAAGGTTGTGGGAGGTTTTACCATTTGGTGATGTCGCTCTTGCGAGAAATTCCTTGTTCTTCTCTCCTTCCAAGTAGAGAGTGTGAGAACAACACGGAAGAGTTTCAAACATGGCCAGCAGGCTACTGCAAACTAGAGCGCAATCGCTGTGAGTAGATTGCGGCAAATTTAGTCAGGGAATTTGGATGTTTATCGCACAGAGCGTGCTCGTTCTCAAAGAAGTCCCAGGCACCCGCAGTGTCCGAAATTCCTCTGTCATCGAGTTCTGTTGTATCCAAGTGAAACACAGCTGGCTGGATGGCCACTTCAGCTCCCGATTCATGTGTGAATTCGACTCTTTCCTTAGGTTTTTGGCCTCAGCATTCCACGGGAGCATATACAGCAATGAAGTGTGATCTACGACAATATCGCTTGGTACTTCAGGCTGTGAAGCCGGATCTACTCCTGTAGACTCATCGTCTTCCACTACAGAGGACGATTGTGAAAAAACATACAAAACATTCATTTTGTCAAGTTCCTGCAGGAAAGAAGACCTCGGCGCGACTCGAACATTCTAGAAGGCTGTCTGGATTGGCGGACAGTTCTGGAGAGGTTTGCTCAAGCTTACAACCGGATGTGGTTCCAGTTCTCGAACATATCCTTTCTCCCATTTCCCCAACTTCAGGCCTTTCTTGAAGTAATACAAGGAGGTGTTTCTCTGAAGCAGGGATGAGACAACGGTGTGAGGATTCCTTTCCGTCACTAGGAGCTGGAGCCTGTGGGATAACTCCTTTCCGCCGTGGGTTGGGTGAGAGACGGAGGCTTCGCAGAGGGAGCACGCGACGCGGACGCGCGGCGCGAATAGATCCGATACGGGCGAACTCGCGAGAAGAGAGAGGCTCACTGGCCGGTTACGCGCAGTCGCCCCGTGGTGCGTAAACGGGAGCGACCGGTAACGAGTTAGAAGCCAATGCGCGGATAGACTTACCGAACAGTCGAATATAGGCGCGAAAGGGGCGGGGGCGAGCTTCCCCCTGTTTACTGGTGTGGACGGGTGTCAGGTCTTAACCCCTCAGAGGGAGGCCTCGGACAACACGTCCCAGTGCAGTACCTGCCTCTTAGTGCGCGCTGAGTACTGTACACAAATAAAAGCTAGCGCCATAATTACTGCTACCACACGGACGCTGCTACTACACCTGTGCACTACTGTACACACGTGATGCTTACAGACTACCGCAGGGACAACACATGTGCTAACGCGCACACAAAACACTCGTGGACTACCGCACGGACGACACGCGTGCTACTGTACACGTGCGCCACGCCACGACCGGTCAGTACACGCGCGCGCTCCCTACACGTGGGCACACCCGCCCACGTGTGCACAGTACACGGTCGCCCGGTTAATAACCTCCGCGCGCTCGCGCCGGTCGTTATACTACAGAGCTCACGATGGACCACTTGATCTTCGTGTGAATCTATCAGCTGCCGGTGTTGCCACCCGCAAATCACAGCATAGTCGAAAAAGTAAGTCGCACTGTAAGCAGTTAATATGGTATCATAAGATTCTTCATTCCAGCGATACTCGTCTGATACAACTATCCATAATTGTCCCATCCTCATAAATTAGTTTTCAACGACAACGCGATCGTGCCTTAAAATTATTATCTTCGAACGAGAGGTATATGTTTAGATGCATTTTACGTGGCATTACAGCACGCACATTGATACTCTTTGTCCATCAAAACTACTCAATCGTCCGGATGCTCACCTGCCAAAATTTCTGGATCCGACTTCTGCTTGCCGTCCTCAGTGTTTGCCGATGCTGCCAGGTGAAAATCGTGGTTCTTGTAATATATATCCAGATGAGCCGGAGAGTCCGGGTGCTGCTTGTTGCATCCGATTGCAAGTCCGTTCCTTAAAAACGGGACCTCAACGTTAAGTCAGTAAAGCTTATGATTCCCACTATCTTACACCTTACCTTCTTAAATGTTGCCGGATGACCTGTTTCCTTGTCGCAAAGTAACGTCTGTTGCATAACGTGCGTATTTAAAATGACCGAAAAGCACCTCGTTTTTCTAAGGCATGACCCATTGCGGAATCGTCTGCAATTTTCACAGCAAAAGTAATATACACGAATTCCGAAACTATACGTGTGTATCCCATAATTCTCTTCTCAAATGTAGAACCTCTCACATTGACCACATTGACCAGAGAATCCCATTGGTCACCATACTTTAGTGTGGTTAACATCATCAAACGCACGTTCTTACGGGTGTACTTTAATGTTCATACTTTCCCAACGTTCTAACTGGAAGTTACATGGTCAGAGATTTCGAATCATATAGCGTGGTAATATCTTGGTGAAAAGTTTGTCATATCACCAATGGCTTTAGGAATTCCGGATGTGTGAAAGGAATCATGAATGGGGCAGGAAGAGTCAGCCTCATCATCAGATTCAATTCGAGCCTGGACATTGGAGTAGTCACGCAACTCATGTTTGCGCTGTAGTGCAGCATCTGGAAGAATTTTAAGGGCCTCGATGGCGTCCTGGGGAGTGATGAGATTCATAGTCGGTGTTATGAAAGTTGTTGTGACAATTAATTTTGCAAACTAGAAGGGTACTACGATTGGCAATTTATTGACTTGCATGTGCTTCTGTGTTTGCTCTGTTACTGCGTTATTTCGGATATCGGTTGGCCTTTTGCGTTACCGTTTCATCATTGCGCATTAACGGTTGATGGTGGGATGCTGAGAAGTTGTAATTGGCCGTACTGTAACGATATTTTCTAAAATATCTTCGTTTTACATTTTTTGATGTTTTTGCGCATTGGCGCAGTGCTTTTGTAGGACACCCCTGTAATTGGGTGTTCTGCCATGTCTTTGCCGAAGCGATGACTGTTTCGAGAAAAGGTCTACTGTTTGCGGGTTGTCACATTTTACAACGATGTATAAAGTGTATATCACGGCGCGCGCAAGTCAGCTCTGGCCAATCTTCAGCTACCATGTGCCCAGTGCCCCGGTTTGAACCCCAATCACATCCATTGAGCCCCGGTTCTCACGGCCTTCATGCCATCCACACCGGCGCTTCACGCCGGCCAATCACCACCCATAGCCACGGTTTTATCCTGATCTATACAGTAAAATCCACCCCTAGGCTGGGCCTCATTCCGCGTTTTGTGAAATTCAAATTTCCATTCCCGCCCAAGTGGGTCTCCCAAATGATCAACTTACACAGCGCACTAGCCAACCCCTACAACGAATAAACAGCTCCCGCATGCCTACAAGTACTCCCAGAGAGTACTTGTACTCTCACCCATCTCCTCGGCTCCCTCCGACCGCCTCCTTCTTCAACGTTCCTCAGACGGCCCGTCCCGGTAGCCCCCGATTTCTCCATCACGCAAATCGACGACGTATGCCGTCTCCCGCCCGTGCACCCTCTCCGCATAAAGTCCCGTGTGTTGACCCCAGGCCTTGGACTGCAAAATCGTCAGTCTTGTCGATCGAGCAAAACGCAACAAGATCGGGACGCTAGGTTGATCTTGGCCATCTTGCCGAAAGGCGGGGGAAGGGGGTTGCGAGGGATTCAGCGCGGGCCTCGAGGCTGTTCTTCGACGCGATCACGAGGCAGCCATGGTGGGGGTGATGAGAATGGAGGAGGGAGGAAGTAAGCAGGATGGGACGAGAGATGAGTGGTGCTGAAGTGAGTGAGAGGTGGCCTGACATGTGGCGGGGTTCAACAAGAGGATGAAGAGGGGCTTCCGTGCAGCCTGGTGCGGGAAGGATTCAGGCTGTCCCGGGCGCTCCAGCTTCCCTATCGCGCCCGCCGGCTCCGGCGAGTCCAATACTGCATCCAACCTCCAGACTTGCTCAAGCGCAAGCATGAAGGGACCGTGTGCAATTAAAAGCGCAAGATGAGGCGTAGGCTCGTCAGCTCGAAGAGAGATGTGAGACGGAATGAGGAAGTTGAGGGGCGGAAGAAGAAGCTTCAGGACTTGGAGGAGAGGCACTGCGCCCTCAAGAGTAAACGGAGCGTTGCGGAGAAGGACAATGGGAAGTGCGTGACTACGTTTAAGAAGAACCGAAGAACCGAAAACCCGTCGTCGTCGGCTATGTCCGATGCCTCGCAGGGTAATTGAGAAGCGCAGCAGCCGTTTTTGCAAGTCGTGAAATATGGATAGAATAACAGCAATGGGCGGGGTGGTATACGGAGAAGGAATCACACGTCTAGTTCGCATTTAATGGAACTTCGAGGACGGTGACTAATTTTTGGACGAGCCCAGACGGACAATCAGTGCAGAATGTCGACCAGCGGATTCTCACCGAGTGCTGTGTCTTGATCGCGGTACAAATCTCACAGGTTTGAAATGTTGAGACAGAAGTTGATGAGATGATAGCACTCCCTGCACGCATAGATCAATTTCATACCGTTGCGATGAGTATGCACTAAACCATGTAGTTTCTTGATGATATGACACTAATGCCGAAATGAGGGAAATGTAGATAAGACTAAACGTCGTCTACTCACTATGTAGAGGTGCAGAAGGAGTGTTTATGGTCATGACAATTGCTGAAAGAAGCCATGTAATATGTACATCCTGGGAAAAACCGAGCGAGTGTTACATGCGGAGGCCGGATCAGATGTCGGACATGCAATATTGCGCACCTAACAAGATTGAATAGCAATGAGATCATAAGTGTGGCATAACGGCGGTTCAGGATTAGATATATATTAGATCCATACGAGCCACACACGCGCACACGTGTACAACACGTGTACGGGGCACGCAAGTGGGCACGCACACACGTGTACTACACGTGTACGAGGGGCGCATACCCACGAGCACACGTGTACCCACGCGTGTACTGTCAGCAGTGAACGGCCCGCGCTGACTACAGTAGCTCCACAGTACAGTCCGTACTGTAGTGTAGAATGTTAGGATTGATTGTATATTAAATAGCGGAGCGGACTGGCGGCGGTGAGGGGAACAAGCACAGACTTGTCCACGACCGACCACCTAGGTCCGACGACCCAGCTTATTCTACACGCGCGTTCCGCTTCCGCGCGCGCTAGAAGGGACCCAGCGGGTAGAGGAGTCCTCTACGCGTCCGACGCGCACCCCCGACCGCGAGTCTAGATCCGCCTCCGCCCGTCAGCGCTAGTACGTTACCCAGCGCTACTGCGGGGAGTCGAGGCGTAGATCGGCCCGCGCGTGCGCGCGTCCTCGACCGTCCCCGCTCTACGACGCTACCAGGGCCCACTGCCCGGTCTCGTTAGCTGGTGTCCTTCTTCCCCCGTCTTCTCACCCTTGGACAAGGTATCCGTCGAGCTGTGAATACACCCCTCTCCGCTGGGGGTGTTTATGCTACAATAAGGAACGATACGGTTGTAGCATCTGGATCGCGAACGAGAGCGTGCTTGCGGGACGTGAACAGAGAGAGAACGCACTTCGCACAGGCGGAAAAAGAGGGTTTCAACTACTTCCTCTTATATCACGAGTATCAAGAAAAGCTCAGCGTGCGTAGCGCGCACGGAACCTACTTTTTCGTACTTACTAATGAAAAGGCTTTTGTGTGCCTGTGAAATTTGTGTATGTACCGCGTATGCATACCGCCCCTGCTCTTCGTCTCCGCCCCACGCATTCAAAGATCTCAAATTGAGGTCCTCATTTCCCTTTTCCCTTCATCCAGCACTTCTCCAACACCACCATGCGGCAAAATTCTCCCTCTACCGCTTCTACCCGCCTCTGTTCTCCATTTCCGTCCCTATGCTATCGCAGTAACCTCCTTCCTCTTATTCCTATTCGACCTGTCGTACCCTAGTTTTCATATATGATCCCAATATCACCCGATTTTGCAGCAAAAGCTGGTCACGACGCGACCGGAGGCCTTGCGTCTCGGGTATCTCGTTGCTTTTATGCGGCATCTCATTTGCCTTGCCAGGAAGAAATCCGAGTTTTAGTGTCATTCACCTCGAAATCTTACCACCAGAATCCTCGTACCTCTTCTTTCTTGCTGGCATTTCTAGTACCATCCTTATTCGACGTCTAGATCCCCTGTTTTCACCGACACCAACGTTTGGATTTCCCAAAATGTCACTTTGCGCCGTTCTTGCACATTGAATTTCTAAATTCACATGTCGCTGGTTTCATGAAACTGCTATTGGAGGGTTCCCGTCAGAGAGAGACTAGAGAGTCTCCAGTCTGGGTCTGACCCTGCCGTAGGTACGTCACAGTTTGTGACAGTACTTCGGGTCCCAAACTACTAGGTAACCTGTGTATTTGATCATACAGAGCTCTACCTGTAGCCCAGCACGCCTCTTTTCCCATTTGATGTGTACGGTTTCTCTCCTCAAGCGCCATAGTGCTCTCGTGCCCTTCGTCGGTACTCGAGATCCTATCCAGCTGCGCACCACTGTCCATCGCATCTAGATGCGAGTATTGCCGTGAGGGACATGGTCTTTCCAGCTGGAAAGACCATGTCCTTCACCGCAATATTTACTTTATCCTCACGTTTCACGGTTCCATCCTGCCATACTCTGCTGATACGCTCGCGGTAGCTCATGACCTCCGTCAATGGCCAGTCATTCTCCGTACGACTCCAGTACGGGTGGAACATTGCCTCTAGGGCAATGCGGGTGCCGATATTCTGGCTGATAAATGAACGAGTATGGCATTTTCACGGTATACCGTCGATACCCTTACCACATGGACACAGGGTACTCTTGTGGACCTAGACCATGAGCATGACATGCTCTAGGGTTTCGTCCGATATAGTTGCACAATGTGCAACTATATCGGACGAAACCCGCGAAGACCCCAATTGGAACTTCATATTTGACTTCTTCATCACCGGCGGCCTCGTGAGCATCGTAACGCTGCTCGGGTGACAGGTTTATATTTCCCCCGCTGTCATTATGTGCGAGTTAAATCGTGTTTGAGGAGAGCAAACGAGACATTGCATTCGGCAGTCTCCAAGCGGTCCCAATTCTCAACGTAGAGTCCCTATCGCCATGGTAGGCTTCTGGCGCTACAGATGACCGGTATATTCCGTGAAATCTCTGTGCCGTAGCGTGGAGATCTGGCCTTTGGTAACGGGTCTCGTTTTGAGGCTCAACGGGTCTTCTTCCGTCCACAATGTCAGAAAAATGCCTTTGTCTCTTGTCCTGCACTGCTCCATTCCATTGCACAATAAATTGTACTACACGCTCAGGACGGCCTTGGTCTACACACGCAAAAGATTGCGTTCCAGTCAGCGACTCCGCAACGCTCTTGGCACTCATTTCCTTACGCACCGCATCTGACGCACTGACTATTTAGATGGCGGTGACGACAAAATTGCTGGCTTTCATTATAGAATCGTTGAAGAAGTGCTTGACCGCATACGGCGTATAGGTGCTCACTACGAGGCGGACAACTTCCGCACTCATTCCAGCCTGCGACCCACAGAGTTTTTCAATCATAGTTCGAAACGGTTTCTCTTTCTCCACCTCCAAAATCCTGTGCCTGTTAAATGTGACTCGCTTCATTTCGGCAGGAATACCCCAAAGTGGCACTTTTCGTCTCACAACAAAGCGACGATAGGGAGCGTTGCTTGATTCTGTATACCCACTGCCTCGAAAGAGAAACCGAGGGTCAGCAGCTGCTTTGTTAAAGCAATCTATCATAATCTTTGGGTATATTCGGTACAGAGTGGTGTACCATTTTGGCTGCCCGAAACTGAAAGGAGAGAAGCACTTCGCTTCAGGGATCGCTCTCCGCCTCAAAAAGTTCTGTGAACTGCTGCTTTTGCGCAGCACGAAAAGATCATCGTGCATATCTTTTTTCCATTCCCTTTTCCGTATCTTCGTGAGCCATGCCCATATGTTCTTTAACTGGTTCTGATTATGGTGCCAGTCATCGAGTGTGATGTATTAAACGGGAAAATCTTACGGCAAGACATCATACAAGCAGCCTCCTGATCCATAGCAATCATGATGGGATCACAGGATATACTCTCTTTGAAACGGGCAAACAGCCAGTTGAAAGTATCTTCAGTCTCATCAGATAAGAAACCCATAAAACAGTGCACACCCTCCCATTATTTGTACTGGCATTGATAGTTACCAAAGAAAGCGAGTAGTCGTTGGCATTTGCTTTGCAGTCAACGCAAACCCCAGGGCAAGTTCCGAACCGCCCGTAATCCTTCAAACAGCTCGAAAAAGCCCAGCACACAGAAAAAAGAGCCCCTGTTTCTGTGCGAGATATGTACTCTACGCTTCCAACATCTTCGTTTCTGATTTTCATCAGTTCTTGCTTCAGATTCTCACAGTCCCTCTTCTTTGGTGCCCGTTTGGTAGCCAGCCATCCTATTATTCTGTGCAAGCCTCTGGTATTAATTAGAAAACCGTACCTGTCTTCTAGATGTCATACATCTTGACTGAAATATATGTACGACCCGTTGTTGAGAACGTCTGCTTTTATAAGGAGATCTAGAGGCCGGGATCGAAGGAGAGGAACAGGATCAGGTGGGTGGTTGTGCATATAATCAAAAGCTCGCATTTCGTACTTGAACCGAGGGACAGTGGTCTCCTCATTTGATAAAACACAATCAAGGGCGGTGGTTGTTAGTCTCAATTTATAGGGGCGGATTTTTTTCCCACAGAAAAGCCGAGCATAACGAAGAATACAACCTTGCTCTCTTCTTTTTCTTTTTAGTCTATATGTAGAGTTTCCTATTATTAATGGGAACTGTTGCATTGTTGAATGACCGAGGCACAGCATCTCACCGCCGTTGTTTCGGGATCGGGATCTGCCCGGATAAATGATCCCGATTGGTAAACACTGTTCGGTGGTGTCAGCTCCGTGCAAGGAAATATCGTTGAACGAAGGCCCAATGTTGTCCGCCGGCAGACCGTTGGGAAGCGGACTGGGCGATGGAAGGGCTTAATCTGATACAATTCCGAGCCGCTTGAGCAAGGCGAGTCTGGGGACTCTGCGTGGGGGCGGGGGCGCGGACGGGTATCGATACGCTACCGTCCATTGGAGGGGAAGAAGACAAGGGGTGTGAGGAACGTTGTGGGGGATGCAAACTGTAGGGGCAAAGTGTAGAGATTCTGAAGTCAATATGACCAAAGGCAGGAACGCGAAAGGGAAGGTCCGGCATCGATCGGGGGCGCGAGAAAGGGAACTGGATTCTGCCGCTGTTGTGTCGTCATTGTAGCTGCTTGCTACTGAAGTTTCTATCGCCTCTTTTGTCGGTCTTGTCGCGACTGTTGCTCCCTGCACGACTGTTCGTTGTTGTTGTCGCCTGAGGTGGCGGCTGATGGCGCGTTCTATGTTCCTATGATACGTGCTGAACTAAACTGAAGGCTGCTTCTTTTGTCTTTGTTTACCTATTTGATTGTTCTTTAGGAGGTTGGTCTGACGATTTCAACCAAGAACACTTGGAAGGTTTACTGCGAATACGCTTGCAGTTGTAGTTATGACGCGATATACACCACGAGGTACTAGGATGGAATAATTCTAAACATCTTTGTATTGCCTACAGGCAATCTTGGCCATGTCCTTCGTATGGAAATGGAGCCCAGTGCATAGAGTATCCAAAAACAGTGTACCAGCTGCGTTGATCGGATCAATTTGCACAAATACCATACTCCAGTGCCCTGACTTGCAGATAGGAATCAAAATAGTGCCCTCTTTATCTTGAAATGCCTCTAGAACGTCGAAAAGACACATACGAACGTTGCGGGCAGGGTTTCCAATTGGGCATGTGCCAAACAGTGCAAAACCAAAACATGGCTTCAAAACTTTGATCGTATCAGGCGAACGCATTGCAGTGATGCAATGTTCAACCAATTCCGTTGAACAAAGTGTCCCTGGCCAGCACACGTTGAACCAGAACAAATCTGGGTCTCGCTCATAAAATGGGCACACACTTTGGAGCATATCAAGCCCAAGCTACTCGTCAGATGCCCCCGAAAAGCACCTCAATCGCTTCAAGCGATCAAAAAGGCCCTGAAATACGCTCTTACGATCCCAGGAAGGATGAGCGGTCATGGCAGATGAGGTTTAGATCGCGAAAAAAGAACGAAAGGCACTGCATAGGGTGCGTAAAGGAAGGGTAACATCGCGTGAAGTTGAGAAGACACAATAGAGAGTTTGCGAAGCTCTAATTTTCCGCTAAATATCGTTGAGTTTTATGAACAGGGAACAGGTGTCTTCGCGTATCGACAATTGCTGCGCGTTGCGACAAACTAATTCGTTGGGAAGGGCATGCGAACGAAACTAAAAAAGTATAACCAGGACAAGCCCCGTGACGATGTCCGTATGCTCTATGTTTCGGCGCTAAAACACAAACCGCACTACCTGTCTGGCCTTGCATCTTTTTTTGGGAGCGGCCAGAACCCCACCCGTAATCCCATACCCCACTATTTCATCAGCCAACTTCCGCATCGCACAACTTATGGCGAACCCAAACATTCCCACCATCATTTCCGCTCCCCTCTCAGCGGCCATAATCCCGTCCCATGTATCCCACGCGCGAGGGGATATATGGGACGGGAAATATATAATTGTGATGGAAGTTGTTGCGCAACAACTCCCATCACAATTCTTCCTATCCTTCCTGCCCTCTCAATTCCTCACGACGAGCCCCTCCAGATCTCCGTTCCCAAGCCGACGCCTCCTTCGCCAGGTTTGGCCGTTCCCTCCGTACGAGACTGTTCCGCTTCAGCGACACTGCCGACATCGTGCTTTTGAAGTCTGTTGCGAGCGTTAATGCGCATATTGCCCCATGGTGGCGCAAAGGAGCGCTTTTTGAGGAGGCTCATGCCATGTTTCTTAGCACAGCGTCCCCGACATCCTAAGGAACAAAGAGAGACCGTCTCAGAAGAGCGTGGAAGACCGTTTCAGGATGATGATTTCGCGTCGGCGTCTTGGTGTGAAGCGAAATGCGGCGTCCTCCGGTATCACAAAGGTGTATGAACAACGCGAAACACTTCTGGACGATTTAATTCTTGAAATCGATGAACATACGGAGGGGGAGAGAGCGGAGAAAGATGGACGTCTTGAAAAGGAGAAGAAACTTGTGCAAGCGGGAGAGGCAGTGCGTAATATGGCACTGAATAGAAACGAGCGTAGCGCGGAGAGGACACCGGATGGGGATGCGCTGTCGTCAGTCCCGAAGAGTTCAAAGACATAGAGGAGGATTACATATGAGTCTGATGATGACGCTGCAGACGCTCTTTCGAAGGACATGGATTTGCGCAGGAGTCAGGAAGATCGACGATACAGGTTGGAGGAACAGCATTTCGGAAGGGACAGGGAGCGGGTGATGCAGGATGGGAAGCGGTTTGATGCCAGTCAGGAGGTAGATTGTCCCCACCCTTCCAAGCAAGTCTTGAAGTTGAGAAGTAGAGCTGATGCCTTGTAGATCAATCCAATAGGTGCCTGACGTACCTTCAGTCCCCGAGGGAAGTCTGTGAACAACCATAGGTGCTTCAGATCTTTATAGCTCCACTCCACCGTCACCCGAACTTCACTCATCAGAGTGTTGAATTTCGCTTGCTGCTCAGTCGAACTAATTCTCGTAAACGCCACTCGTAACCAGGCTCTTAACATAGATGCTGCATCACCAAAAGTATAGTACTGCCTACCATTGATGTTGAGACAATCAGAAAGGCGGTCCCCGAGCCCACTCTCTCTCAGAAAAGCAAGATCATACCTACGTCCGACCCCTGGTCCATACATGTGAAATATTAGTCCATCGGGGGTAGTAATTGTTTGATATATAAGGCAGTGGTAACGCTTATGCCCTGAGTTACAGCTTCGCTGGTTGCTCCCCTGCCCACCAGGGCGGATCATTTGAATCTTGGTGCAATCAATGAACCCGACGCAACTATAGAGAGGAGCGCCAGGGTTTTTGATGCTGTTTGCATATAACTCAGCCCTGGAGACCAAGAGACCCTCTCTTAAATCCGTGAGGGGGTGCCCATGTGTATCTATATAGGTCTCTAATACCTCCCAAAAAACGTCACTTAGCGCCGAAGATCTCATTCCAAATAAGCATTCAACGTCCTTCCAGCGGCAGGGGTATGCCAGCCTTCGCAAGACAATACAGCTTGCTGTAAATGGCATGCATCTATATCCGTTTCGCTTAGTCTTCCCTTGAATCCACCCCATCGCAGACGTAATACGCGCAATATCCTTTACTAGGAAGCGAAAATCGCAAAGCGCAGACTCGTCACTGTAGATGTTGATATTAAAGGAATGGGCTGATATGGAAAGAGACCGTAGATTGATATTACGAATATCAATGCGAATACGCCTTGCCTTTGTTATCGACTATAGCCTATAGGACAAAGGAGCGTCCGCAGCATGAAGAAGGAGAATACGCATCTGCTGTGACTTGCGACGGGCTGAAGCCTTTGATATGGTACAGTCAGTTCGACGCATGATCTGGACAGGGGCGAGATACGAAGTGCTGCGATGATGGGAATGCCTTCTTTGGTTGTAGGTTAAGAGGTGCGTCCCGCGTGATTAACAAGACGTCGTACTGGTCTATAGTTGTAGGGTACTTTACTCGTTCTCAGATCTTAGACAGATCAAGAGCTTCGTATACCACTATTGCATAATTTTAGCTATTAAATTCCCCCCGGATTTACGATAGATATGTATGGAGAATTGTCTTTCGTAAAGTCCCTATTGAACAAAAAAGAAATGGAGATGGGGATGATGAAGAAAGGTGGGACGACGGTCGTTGTAAAGAATTCGCTTGAGGCCCAGGACACGGCCCAGCCACGGGTGTCACTACTTTGATTAGAACGAGAACGTCAACTTCTCTCTAGAAATCCAGCTACCCACAATTGGAGATCCTCCTAAACGATCTCCATCCCGTAAATGGGCAGAACGCCCAATTAGGCCTAATAGAGGCACCTTTATGGGTAGCACCCCTCAAAAGGGAGAGATGAGGCTACATCTACCTCCACTTGACATTAAGTCAAGTGGCGCTATGAAGGGGGGACGAAGACAGCTAACGTCTTCGTCCTCATCATCAACTTCACTCTCCAAAACATCCGCACCACCCGTAGCAAGCAGAAAAGGCTCCGTCCTTCCGCCCCGCACTTAGAGAGCCGACTTGGCCTGTGCCCGCCAAAGCCCTGCGCACAACGTCTCCGTGGCCAGCGCTAACAAGTGGCCGCCAAACAATCCCGCCGTGGGATTATCGACAACGGGTGCAGTTTACTGTATAGATCACAATATGGGAAATCCGAGACTGTCCACCGCGCACACACTTTAACAATTGTAGGGGTCTCCTGCTGGCAGGAAGGGTAACAATTGTATGGCACCATACAATTGTTACCCTTCCCTCCATTATCATACTCCAATGCGCCCCCCCGATTGTTACAGTATAACCCCTCTATATGAATCTCCTCAAAAGGAATAACCCCTGTAAACGAATACATCCATGCTCCACCGATGCTGGTTCCGTGTTTTTGGCCTGTTCAGGGGGGTGCTAGTAATACGAATTCAAGAATACACTTCTTGGATAGGGCCCTAATTTTCACGTATAATTTCAGGTTCTGGCAACCTCCGTATAATAATAGTTTAATCTTCAAATGATCATTCAACCGGATCAGATAGATCCAAAAAAGATCCATTCTAGGCCGCGCATTTCGTAACGACATTTTATTGAATGCCCTTGGTGTTATTCTGCTTGATACAGTGCAATACAGCTCTGTACTGCATTGCATCTAGTCTAGGCGGACGCTTTTTTGAGCTGTGGCGCATCGTGAAGTCGCAATTCTTGAACAACACCGATTTGACAGACAGCATCATGCCCAGAGTTCGTCTCAAAATTTCCCAAAAGAAAAAGATACTTCACGAGATCGACAAAAGAGAAGCAGACGGCAGAAACGTGGATCAGACAGCCATTGGACAGTAGGCAGCACACACTTTCAATCTTTCCCATCCTTTGCCGCAGCCGACCATTTCCAAAATAATTGCCAAGAGAGCAGCTCTCTCAACCTCTGCAACTCCGAATCAAAAGCGGCGCGGGCCACTCTTCAATGATCGCCTAGACGAAGGGCTTGCTTTGTGGGTATCTGATTGTGCAAGCAGGAGTGTTGCTCTTTCAGATCTTGCTATCAAGGAAAAAGCAAATCGGATATTAGGCGAGGTTAACAACGAGCTCGAAGACAGTGAAAAGATTGATATGAAGTTCAGCAACGGCTGGTTGTACAAATTCAAACAAAGACACGGACTTCGACGCATTAAAATGCACGGCGAAAGTGCCTCTGCCGAAACTGTTGTGGCGACGGAAGTACTGCCAGCTCTCAGGGAAAAAATCCGCACATATGCGCATGAAGATATATACAACGCTGACGAGTTCGGACTTCAGTACTGTCTTGCGCCTGATAGCACAATTGCCGCACAGCAGGTAAGCGAACTAAAAAAGACAAAGCACCCATTACATGTCTTGCGTGCTGCAATGCAACTGATACGGACAAACTTCCGTTGCGAATCATTGGGCGGGCAGCAAAACCAAGGGCATTTAGAAGAAAGAGCGGAGTAGAATTGGGATTTGACTACAGGTGGAATGCAAAGGAATGGATGACAAAGATACTTTTTAATGAATGGTTAGAGCGTTTTAACACTCATGTGCGACTTCGTGGGAGGACAGTAGTTCTTTTGTTGGACAATTGCTCTGCCCATGGAAAAGATCACGAAGTTGCCGCTTTAAACCATTCGAACACGCGCGTTATATTTTTGCCTCCGAACACGACATCTTTGATCCAACCGTTTGATGCGGGTATTATTGCTGCCGTCAAATGTCAGTATCGCCGCTTGCAAATTGCAAGGGTTTTGGATTACATTGATATCGGTGAAAGGAACATTTACAAGGTCGATGTTTTGCAAGCAATGAGATGGATTCAGAAATGCTGGAATGAACTTCCTGCCGAAGCAATTTATAATTGCTGGCGTCACACTAAACTGGTTGATGGAGATATAGACAGTGTTGCAGTGGAGGGGGTTGAAAATGAGTTGACGTCATTGCGAGATGACATATCAGATGTGGTACGCACAGTAGATCGTCGGATGCTTGTTGAAACACTTCTTAACAATCCTTCAGCGAACAGTGCAACGGCGGAGGTCACAGATGATGAAATCATTGGGTTTGCTCTTAATGGAATGACAGATACAGGCGAGAATGAAGATATAGAAGGTCAAACCCCTCCAAGTTTGCCTTCCCGTCGGGAGCAGCTGCGCATCCTTGCTACTGCAAGGCTTATTATGGAGCAGTATGGAGGCTATGCTCACACTACAGGAGGTATTTCTCGTGTTCAGCGCGAGATAAGGCGTGATCAGCAGGATAGCGCCATTCAGACGAAAATAACGTCCTTTTGGGGCTAGGCTACAGGTGTAAAATATTTGAAAAGTGTACCTCTTCGACGGATACACCCCTCACTATGAATATGACTAGATTCCACCGACCCCATTCCTATAGGGGGGTTATACTGTACTCTGTAACTTTCCTAGTTCAAAGATCAGGATAAAACCGGGGCTATGGGTGGTGATTGGCCGGCGTGAAGCGCCGGGGTGGATGGCATGAACGCCTTGAGACCCGGTGCTGAATGGATGTGATTGGGGTTCAAACCGGGGCACTGCGCACATGGCAGCTGAGGATTGGCCAGGGCTGAATTGCGCGCGCCGTGATATACACTTTTTACATCGATGTAAAATGTGACTAACCCACTGTTTGCGATGTGACCGCAAACTAGTGTCTAGCCGACAATCAAAAATCCTCAATTGAGCACACGTGCTTTCCTCATTTGAGCCGCATGTATCTGACTCCCTTTACGAGCGATGGGAAGACCCTCCCACTAAACGCAACACACACTCGTCATCTGTATGGTATCGCAGTTAATACCAGAGCGATAAATGGCAGCATCTAGTGCTCTAATTCAATATGTACAGCAAAACAGTCCCTGACTGAGCGGTTGCTGCAGAAGTAACGCTCAAAATTGCCTTGTTCCAGGCATACACTACAAACTTCTATAGACTTATGCCTCTTGCAAGACCCACATCTTCCTTGAAATGCGTAGTTGCTGTATTTGCCATTGATTTTGCGACGCTTAGAGGTCCTAACCAGGCATGGGCTCCGCATAGGTGATTTTGTAGAGTTTGATTGTTCCCCAGACCAGGAACTTGGGCTACCATTGCGCACTGTGGCGGCGTTGTCGTATTTGTTGTCGATTAAAGCCTCTGAAAGAGCCTCATAGAAGTCACCTTGTAAAAAGCTGCACTGTTCCGCATGCGAAGATTTGTAAAGCTTCCACGCGTCCACGATACAGAACCCCAGAATTCCAATATTGAGTCTCTTGTCCCATTCCTGAACGCGAATCATTCGTTCGAGCTCAAGGTCATCCTGACGGCACCTGTTGTGCTGATCAATACTTGCACAAGTATCGTAGTAGCGTTCCACGACTTTTGGCGGTCGTAGGGAAAGATGCACTCTGCGTGGACCAGTGCTGGTCTGACGCCACCGCACTCGATCGCATGGACTTCCATCGGTGCTGTTGCTGGCAGTCGCGATAAAGTATCGTCTATTCCGGTCCACCCATGCCAGTGCCATTAAAGATTTTCCTGTGTCATGTATGTCGCATCGTAGAGTAGTCTGCTGTCCCCTTCCCTCCATTTCCACCTGACTTAGATACTTCATGGGAAAGGCCCGTGTGGCAGTCTTGACCCCGCCTATAAAACGCAATCCAAGCTGTAGAAGCTGTTCTGCTGACTGCACTGATGCGAAGTAGGAGTCAGCACATACCACACGGTCTGAGTATATCCAGGGGTTGACGAGGCGTTTTAGGACAGCTGTCACATGGTTACAGCTGCCCTCGAACGCTTTTCCTGTTTCGTCCGTCGCACCAGTAACTATTTCTATTCGTAGCATAATGCCGCTCTCCCCACATGCCAGGTTCTGAACTTCACAACCATCTTCAGGCTTGCGCTCGATACTTACGAAGTGGGGCAGGCCAATTTCGATCCAATCGCCACCCAAGCCGTACCATCGTATCATAGACTCATCCACACAAAGGTAATCGGATGGTTGTACATACCTGTACCGGTGGTCGTTAAAAGCCCTGACAAAGTCGTTGACAAGAGCCCAGCGATGTTGCGCAGACGTCCACCCTGCCTCTGATGGCTGGGCGCTAAATGTCAGTGAGCCGAACAGGGCCTCGAAGCGGCTGCGCCCCATTACCTTCGAGAGGTAAGGACGAACAAAGTACTTGGAGGCCGATTTTGCTTCCCACAATCTCCGACGATCTTCTTTAGCATATCGAGATATTAAAATTAAAATTCCAAAAAATCGTAGAATCTCACCCGCCGATGTGCCTCTCTGATGCTTTGAAAGCAGTGCACTCGATGTCAGCTGCACTATGCGCCCCAGAAAGCGCATTGGAAACATCGAATAGAAATAATATTCTATTCCTTTCCCTGCTGGTGCTCCTCTTTCGCGTATGTCGGAACCATCAAAACCGATCACCTTCCAATGCTTTACGGGGACAGGGCCGTTGATGTCTGAAAGTACTGCAGCCTTGCGCCATACTTTGCCATGGACCTCAACGGTGCCCTCATCAGAGAGACTGTAATTGGGCGCCGTTGGTACTGTACTCGGAGCAGCGGGGGCGACAGTTTGGTGAGGCGTTGACGAGGACAGGACAGCCGTAGCCTCAAACTCGGAAATCAAGTTTTGCTGAGTATCACTGTCATGGGGGGGCTGTTGGACATTTGGTGAACGTACTTGTGCGAAAGGATCTTCTTCGTCGTCGGGGGGAGGGGTTCGAGCGGTCTGAATCGGTGATGACGGTACAGGCTCACGCCCAATAAAGTCTGGCGTTCCGTCCGGTTGCGTGGGAATCGGGCAGGGACCAGTCTTAACAAACCGCAGCTGAAGAGCTCTTCTTATTTTCTTTGATCCTACCGCCCATGCTCCCTCAATAAACGTGACGCGATTCTTCTTGCCCTGCTCTTGTCGAGTGTTTTCAACAACACCTGCAACTGTCCTTGTATTCCATAGGGAACCGTATCGACGCTGACACTCAGCGTTGCTGGTCACGTAGCGGGCTTTCGTGTGCACTTCAGCACCAACAATGAGGCGAGAGTCCTTCCCCATTTTAAATGAACGGCGCTGATCCACGGAACAAATTGATGGGAGTGGTAAGAATGGAAGGGTCTGGGAAACAGGTGGGTTTCAATATTCTCGAGACTTCTTCAGTGGAATGGTTGCACAAGAAGGCGGGGTACTGACCGATACGGTCTCTGGTTTGTGTGGTGTTTCGGTATTGCTACAGTCTTAGCGCCAAAACTGTGTATTAATTCATGCAGTTTTCCTCAATTGAGGAAAATTGTCGGCTAGACACTAGAACCGAGGGTGAGTACAGGAGGGGGGGGGGACGCGTAATAGTGGCGCTTTCATTATTGCCACCCTCGAATTAGTGCCGCCAAAACCGGCAGACACAGGTTCTGCCACGTGTCATGCACGACGTTGTCATCGCCCACTCCTCATGCGCCTCAGCTCAATTGGTGATGGCACCTCACTCAAAGACCCTAACATAATTTCTGAAAAGATCGCCAAAGCGAAGCGTACGCGCCTTATGATTGCACAGAAAGTCGAGGTTGGGCATCTGCTGCAGGTCGGGAATGCGAATACCACAGTTATGCGTCAGGTCAAAATTTCAGAGCGAACCATCCGAAACATCAAACGCTCTCTTCCTTCAATCCAACAAATTGTGACCAACACCGCTACAACGCTCGGAACAAAAGCTTAGCACCCTACGCATTACCCCACTCTTGAAGCTCACTTGATTGCCTGCGATGTGAGCAATGCCTTATCGCACTTGAGGTGCAAAACGAGCTTTTCTAGAAGCTAGGCATGAGAGACAGGGTCAAAGGCAACAACAGCAGACTCTAATAACAGAGTTCTGGCCGGGTAGTGATTCTGCCATCTGATTGTGCCGCTCTGAATTAGTGCCGTATTATTAGTCTTTACACGGGGCGGCACTAATGCGTAGGGTCGACTGTACCTTGTTCCCTTTTTAAACTGGCGTTTTTGGTTTCGAATCTATTTCACATGCGCTTTCAAGGTGGTTTAAAAAAGCGCATACAGGGGGGGTCGCTCAATAGTGCCTACTTTAGTAGTGCTTCCCTGTATATAGCGCTATGGCTCACCCTCTGGCACAGGTTATCATAAGCTCACACGTGTATCATCCGGCATGGTTTAGTACTCAAAGGATGAAGTTATTTAGAGTGACCCCACCGCGCCTTGCCCAAAATCGCAAAAAGCAGACAGTTGTCCTCCGGTAATTGGATCTACTATCTTTTAATCAAGCCGCGCTTTGGGGGAGGTGGTGATTCAGAGATGAACCCCACCGCGCCTGTAACACGATACTTCTATCATATTCAGGGTCACTCCAATTAGGCTACAAGTCTGTCGTAGAAATACATTTGGCGCAAAGAAGCAAGCTACTGCACGCGTCTGTTCCACAATTGACGCAAAAGCCATTTGGAAGAGCTTTGGTAGAGCTGTAAGCACATGAAATTCAGATGTTTTCTGTACCGTTACTATAGAACGAAGCTCGCCCAAACGGCGCTTTGGACAAAAATCTCGACCAAATAATTTTGGTTTGGAAAAGAATCCTGCCCAAATTCTAAACTTTAGGACAAATGCTGGCGCGGTGGGGTTCAAAATCTCTTCCATCGGTCCAAACTTTAGTAGTTGGGATTTTAGGACTGAAACAAGTGGGCTCCGTGCGCGCTTCGCGCGCCAAGCCAAGTCCCTTCCTCCTCCGCTCCTCGTTCTGCACACGTTGTCGTTCCCCGCCCCGCTGCTCCCCCTCCCTCTGCGCTAACTCTCCCGTCTTCTCTCCGGTCTTTGTCGCCCCTTGCCCCCTCGTCCTGCCACACGTTACTCGCCCCTGCGCGTCGCGCCCGGTCCGCGCCGCCGCCCTCTGCGCCGCCGCCCGCCTGTGTCGCCTTCCCCCCCGGCCGCGGTTCGGTCCCTGCAGCCCGCAAACATGGTCAGCGCCGCTGCCCTCCACGCCGCCGCTCGCTTCCGCCTAACACTGCTACCTGGCGGCGGCTCCCGGCACCCACCCGCCTGGGCGCGCCCTCCTGCACCGCCGGCTGCGACACCTGCCCGGCTCGCAGCGACCACTTTCCCCGTTCTTCGCCCCTCCGTGATGCGCGCGGCCCGCGCCGCCGCCCTCCGCGCCACCGCTCCCACCACTACCTCGACCGCCCCTTCCCAAGCGCACCCGTCCACCACGTCCCCGCGCCGCAGGCACACCCCACCCACCAGCCCGCAGAACGTCTCTGCCACGCCCGCGTCCGTCCGCCCCGCCCCTGCCACCCACCACGCACGTCGCCCGCCACATCTCGCCGCGCACGGCGCTCTTCGCCGCGTGCTGCCCGCTCATGTTGCGCAGAAACTCCACGCAGCTCGCCATCACGCGCGCTTCGCCCGCCCGTCGGTCCAGCAGAGTCTCCGCCGCCGCTTGGAACCGCTTTGCGTGGAGCTGCATGCAC
>NW_005179262.1:0-22797 GCF_000350225.1 Chondrus crispus
AAGGGATGGATGGGAACGGGACAGCGCCCAGGGGTGGGAAAAAGAGCTACTGTAAGGTCGAGGGTAGCGGGCCGGCGCAGTGGGACCTGCGCGGGCTGGGTGCTCAAAAAACAAGGTAGACTGCGGCGGTGGGGTGTAGGAAGAAATGGAAAGGAAGGGGGAGATGAAAAGGGAATGGGGGTTGGGAGGGGACTCAGATGCCCTGCAGGGTCTCGTTGATCTCTTCGGGGTCCTGCTGCAGGCTCTAGATATCGTCTTTAAAGGCCTTCATCTGCTTCTCGTTGCCGACGTTAAAGCTGGCGTCCTCCAGGACGTCGAGCTGGCTCTGGTTGACGACGACCCTCGTCTCGTAGCTTGCGATCTTCTGCTTGAGGCGGGTGGCGTTGGGCATGTGGGCCTTGGCGACGTTGATGTTCTTGTCGTTGCGGGCCTTGATGGCGAGCCGGGCCTCGCCGCGGCGCTCCTCCTCGAAGCCCTACCCCTTAAACAAGGAAGCTATGTGCCTCCGCCCGTGTGCCACTCGCTGCAAACGAAACATGTACAGATAAAGTTTGATGCGTGTAAGACTTTTATTCGAGCATCAATCCGACTCAACTTCAGACACTTCCCCCTCCATATTTGCCTCTGCGTTAGCGAGTTCTGGTAAAGTAGAGGTTGGTGTGAAGGTTGAGGATGGTTCAGTATGCATATGTAACTCGTAGTTCTCATGCATCTGCATGACATTATCTAGATTTTCCGTCTTGATACGCGATCTCCGTTGGTTAACTATAATGCCATCAACAGAGAAGGAACGTTCGTTGTCCACCTGCGATCCCGGAATAGCAAGAAACGCGGTTGCCAAAATAAATACATGAGGATAAATGTCCCTCTTCCTACCAAACCATCCCATGGCATCCCCGAACGAATTATTCCCATCGTATTTGTCTGTCCTAAATCGCATTAGTTCAGACTTCATCATTTTCTTGACGTCTTCATCGCGCTTGTCTACTCCACTTGCGTTGAAAAAAGGGTTGATAGAATCTGTACCTTCAGTCCCGTCGGCATCAGGAACGTCGAGCTCACCCCCTCTCGACTTCGTCTCCTCATTAAAGATCGCGACTAAGTAATCTACAATGGTAACGTCGTACGTAGCGATCAACGCTTTTCCATGTGCAACACTCATGCTCGAGAGAAGAATTTTCAGACACTTGAATCGAGGGTCGAGCATTAATGCTATCATAGAGTGCCCACGAGATAAACAATTCTGCGAGATACGATCCTCCTCGAAAAAGGCGCGGAGGGATTTCTTCAAAGTCTTCGAAACATCCTCACTAACTCTCTTTGCCCATGTGTGCAGCTCACCCTCCAACACTGACTCCTCCTCCTGTTGCAACACAACTCCAGCACCCTCCGTGTAATTAACTTTGTATGAATCTAGAAGTGTAAAGCAAAGGGCAATTGCGTCGGACAAACCCCATTTTCGTGATCTTTGGTTTTGTACACATGCCTTTATGATAGGCCCCATCTGCTCCGTCGCCGCCTTCACAATCGCCCAATCTGCGTTTGATGGGTCTCGGTGGCTGTTGCTGTAATTATTGGGATCGGCATAGCAGGCATGTACTGCTTCACGATATGCAAGCATTTGGCTAAACATAATAAATACAGAACCGAAGCGTGTCTTAACCGGAGTATAGAGCTGAACAGGGCGAAGACCTACCTTTCGACAGGCTGCATGCCACATCTGATTTCCTTTGCCAGACTTCTTAGTCCAGGTAATAGCGAGCTGTAGTTTCTTCTGGACTTGTCTCAGATTGACGACATCGAAATTACTGCAGTGGTCTTCTGATAGAGCTCGACGGCATATTGAACTCATTATGTGTGCCCAACAATCACCCTTATAGACACAGTATATGTCGAGGGCTCCACAACAAACGATCCCCTGCAGTTCTCGTGAACATGTATTCAAGTTAGCTCCACCATCCGTTACGTATGCCACAATCTTGTCTTTGATGTTGAACTCGTCGAGAACATCCGTGAGATGCAGGGCTATCTGTGATCCAGAAGTCGAATCCATCTTGATCATTCGCAGGTAGCGAGTACGTCGCTGTAAGGAATCATCAATCCAATAGGCGATAACCGAGAAAATGTCTTGGCAGCCGCGGGTCATCCAGAGGTCGAAAGAGATAGAAACAAATCTTGCACTCCTGAGGTCGGCGACTACAGAGTCTTTAGTCTGCTTGGCCAAGGCCGGGAGCATGACCTCTGTAAACTTTTTACGGGAAGGGAGAGAAAGACGAGGATCAATGTCACCCAAAAGCTTCCTCATCCACACACAGTCAACTACTGAAAACGGTCGGAGAGACTTGCAGCAAACTAATATCATGTTGCGGATCAGATTCTTCTGCATATCACTTGTTGCTGCATACGGAGTGGCCTTGAAATGAATTCGAAGATCACTTATCTTCTTGTTCTTCTTCAGACGGTTCGCATTGGTTCCATGCAGATTAGCGACATATGCCGCATACAGGGATTTGTGCTTTACATTAACGTGATTGATAAGAGAGGAACTTCCATTCTTCCTTTTATACGCCATCTTCGTTTTGCATAGGGAGCAGCACAATGCGACAGAATCTGCAGTCATGTCCACTGCCGTATCGTAAAAGGCCCAGATTGGTGCTTTCTTTGTGCCAGCAGATCCGTCGAGCCATGCAGTGGCATTCGCAAATAATGCGTCATGGCCAGGAGGAGCCTCCGAAGAAACGTTTGTGCTCGTTTCCATGGTCTCTGATGAGGGGATTAGGGACCCCTTCCTGTGGCGTCGGTAATGCCTCCACTCGCGCACCGCTCCCTGTATATTATTAGTTTTGACTGTTTTCGTGGATATCCGTGTGCGGTTTTTGGGGTTTTGCGCGGATAATCCGACAAACCGTGTTTCAAAAATATGTCAATACGGATAATCCGGGAAACCGCTTTACGTGCTATGCGATCAACGGTTTTTTTGGGAAACCGTATCCATTTTCGAAATTGTAATATCGCGGATATCCTAAAACCGCTCGAGTCCAAAATGACACAGGGATAGCATTTATCTATCCATGGATAGTGTCCAAAGGGGTATCCGCGCACCATTGGTCCGGACCCTCACCCCATATCACCACATGATACGTGTAAATTCTCAGATTTTGGGGTTCTGGGGACGAAAGTGGACTTTTGGAGGGTTATGCAAATTTGCATAAATGCCGAAATTTTGCATTTGGCCCGAACCGTTATGGGGCTACACAGGCAATACTGCAAATCTATTGGGTGTCAGTTCGAGTGCTGCAATTCTATTGGTCTGTTATTGTCCACTTATTTCCCGTTATGCTGGTGATATATCTTGAATGATCGGTATACGTTTTAATTACATCATTTCGGCGGTTTCAAGTTGTTCACCATGGTTGTAATGGGTAATTACGGGTGGCCTTGGCGCTGGACACTTGTGTGCGGTGTACACATGTACACGTCGCCAGGTTGCTGCGTGTACGTACACTTGTACACGTCGCCTACATACGGTCCGGCTCGTGTCCGAGCACAGTACATGTGAATTAAAAGTACAACAAGTATTTCTCGCATGAGACATGTACTTACGTGAGTATTCAGTGTACGCGTCACGCTGTATGCGACCCTTGCATCAGCATGCGCCGTTGTACTACACTCTCGTCAGCATGCGACGTTGTACTGTGCTCTCGTTATGGTGCGCCGTTGGATGCAAGTTGATGACAGTACTCGTGTGATTCACATCGGATATCACGTGAGATGTGTAGAAAGTCTGGAGACACATTGTTGCTACCCATCATAGTTGTCTGGCAGTGTGTACCGAAATTAGTAAGGTACGAAACAAGGGCATGTATGGGGACTGAGATATGACAGGACTTTGCGTTGTTGGAAATAGAGAGATGCCAAGTTGTTCATTGTGCAAGAATATATTCTGTCATGTCTGGATGCAGATTAGTAAGGTGTGAAACGATTGCATGCATACGGCCATGGTTTACAGTCACTCGAAATGTGTAGAAACTGTTGTGCACTGATAGTCAATAGATAATTCGTAAGGTGGAAATAGAACAGTGTGGACGGGCCAGAAGAGGACCGCGCTTGGTCGCGCATATGGTGAGTACGGTTTACCAGGTGCCAAAGTAATGGGATAGTGTAACACTCAAAGTGTATAAGTATCGCCGAAAGACGGCTCCAAGTAAACCTCGGTACCAACTCCTTCACTCACACACATCAACCTGCCCTCCTTCTTTCCCTTGCCGCTCCGAACCTACCATTAGGTTATGGGCCCAGTCCCTCGCTGTCGTTTCACTCCATGAGTCTGTCGTTGTCGTTCCGTTGTTTCTCCCGTCGTTGTCGCTGTCGTTTTCGCTGCCGTTTCTCGTCGTTGTTTCCGCTGGTATTCTCGCTGTCGTTGTCGCTCTCGTTCTTGCCGTCGTTCTTGGTTTTGGTTTTCGCTGCTGCTGTCGTTCTTGCTCTGTTGTGTGAATTGGTTTGGTCATCGCCCCCGCTGTCTTCGTTGTCTTCGTTCTTGGTTTGGCTTTCGTTCTTGCTGTGGTTCTTTCTGCTGTCTCTGTCTTTGGTCTTCGTCTTCGTTTCCGCTCCCGCTCCCGCTACCGCCGTCGTCGTCAATCTCGCATTTGGTTTTTCTTCGTTCTCTCATGCAAAGTAAGTTTTGAGTTTCTTTCCATTTCCTACACATCTAAGTGATTGTCTTTGCACGTTTTGGTGGTTCTTAAGAGCAATAATTCCAAAATCTGTTACTGACGATTATCTTCATATTCCTTATTGTGAATACCTGCTTTTACGGGGTTGTGGTAGATCTGGAATTAGTACCGGTGCGCTCTGCGCCTGGGAAGCTGGTCACCGGTCGAACGGTTCGGACATCGGAGGTCGTATCCGTTGAGGTGCTTGAGCCTGAGGATCAAACTTCGCCTCGGCTCGCGCTTCCGGGTCCCTCCTCGAGTACCGCACCTTATAGGATTCCTCGTATTCCGCGCTCTGTTCCCGCACCAATAAAGAAAACAACGCATCGACTTTCTGCTCGGAAAGCGGCTGTTCTCGCGGATAAGCAGTTCAAGCGTGAGCGCAAGAGGAATCGTAAGGTGTGCCCGCGGTATAAGCGATATTGTAAAGTGTGCGGCGTTAGTGGCAATAGTGCGAAGGCCTTTTACGACCACATTCAGTCTAGGTCTCATCGCATTCAAGTTGCCAACGCTAAGGAGACTCCGCGTTGTATCCCTTGCAATCGCGTGTTTGAGTCTCACGGGCACCTGAAGTGCCACGAGAACGGTGCCGCACACTTAAAGGTAGTTTGTGAACAGAATAGTTAGGGAATTCATCCAAATAAATTCACATATCTGTTCGCAAATTTCTCCTAGTGCAACTTTATAGTAATCATATCGAACTTCTTAGACGGGTGGGCTTGCCATTGTGTTGACTATCGGTTAACGGCTTGCGATCCCCGAACGGATTTTCGAATACTTGAAGTTTATTTGCACTAAAATGGAAGATCAAGGAGGACGAGGATCCATCAGAATCGACAAACTGACGGACTCCAACTTCTACGTGTGGAAGCAGAAAATGCAACTTCTGCTTGCTCTACGTGATGTTGACCAATACATCGTTGAGGGAAGAGTTCCGAGTGAGGAACGCACGGAAGAGCGTAAGAAGTGGATCAGAGGTGACAGTAAAGCTAAAGCACTGATTGGTCTCTCCCTATCAGATGAGCATCTTGAGCATGTACGTGATGTTGATACTGCTCATGAGATGTGGGAAGCTATTGTCAACGTGTTTGAGAGGCACACTTTGCTGAACAAACTAGCTGCACGTCGTGAGTTCTACACTGTGAAGATGCTTTCCGGTGAAAAGGTGCTTGCATACATCAATCGTGTCAAGCAGCTGGCAGCCATCCTCAAGTCAATGAGCGTAAACATCGATGACAAGGAGATGGCCATGGCAGTGCTCAACGGTCTGCCTGCCCGTTTCGAGGCTCTCATCGTTGCACTTGATGCTCTCGGTAATGAGGAAAAGTTATTCAGTTTGGACTTTGTGAAAAGTCGTCTGCTGCAGGAAGAGCAACGAGTGAACATGAAGTCTAGCTCCTCACAGACATCGGCTCTTGTTAATCATGCCCCGAACAATCGGGACATAAACGATTAAAATGCACAAACTGCGGGCATACAGGCCATACGGCAACCCGCTGCTGGGGAAAGGAGTTGAATGGCCGTCGCCCGGCTCCTCCTAGCACATATAAACGGCGTGTGTCTCAGCGGAAACAATCTGCATTTGTCACACAGAAACCTGATCCCGACATGGTTGTAAACAGCGTCGACTTCACATGTCTGATGTCGAAAGCTTCGCACACGAACGATCTGGAGATGTCGCCTTCGTGGCTCGTAGATTCAGCTTGTACAGCTCATAT
Source organism: Chondrus crispus (assembly GCF_000350225.1). NCBI lineage: Eukaryota > Rhodophyta > Florideophyceae > Gigartinales > Gigartinaceae > Chondrus > Chondrus crispus. The sequence goes on from NW_005179262.1 coordinate 6,431, forward strand.
TACATATGACCGATCTTTGTTTGCGACGTATGAGCCACTTGAATCCGCCTCTGTTCAGATGGGAACCAAGGCTAGTGCAAAGGTTGCCGGCCGTGGTGACATTCACTTGAAGTTAAATGTAAATGGCCGCATCGAACCGTGCAAGTTGACGGATGTATTGCACGTTCCGGACTTTGCGTTCTCTCTGCTCTCTGTCAGTCGAATGACTGAACTTGGACTAAAAGTTGGGTTCGAAAATGGAAAATGCATGGTCAGGCGAGGCTCAACCGTAGTGGCGACTGCGACATTGGTTGGAGAACTTTACGTTCTCGACATCGTCAGTGACATCGGATCTGCACATGCTGCCACTCTGCAAACGTGGCATGAGCGATTTGCACATGTGCATTCTCAAGGTATTGCTTCGATGATTCGTAACAAGGTGGTAAGTGGAGTCAAAGTACTTGGTAATGAGGCTAACAAAATCAACAATACTGACAATGATTGCATCTCTGAAAAATGTTCTGCGTGCGTCTACGGCAAAGCCACTCGATCTGTGATCCCAAAAGAGCGGTTCTCGAGGCGGGCATACTTCTGTGTAGACTTAGTTCACTCTGATGTTTGTGGCCCCTTAGAGGTGCAGTCCATTGGTGGTGCCAAGTACTTCATTACCTTCATAGATGATCACTCAAACTGGTCAGTAGTGTACCCTATGCACCATAAATCAGAAGCATTTGAACGATACAAACTGTTTGCACAACTTTCTCAGACTCACACTGGTCGCAAGATCAAAGTGCTTCGCACCGATCGAGCTGGTGAGTATCTGTCTACGGAGTTTAAGTCTTTTCTGATTGCAAATGGTACTCAGCATCAAATGACGACCGCGTACACACCGGAGCAAAATGGCGTCGCCGAGCGACTGAACAGAACTTTGGTAAACTTGGTGCGCTCCATGCTAGCGCACAAGAAAGTTACAAAGGGGTTCTGGGCAGAAGCACTTGCCAATGTAGTGTACGTTCGAAATCGAGTCACGTCACGTGCCATTCCCCCCAAGATGACCCATACCACTTATGGATGAAATCTGTGCCAAATGTTGGTCATTTGCGTGTTTTCGGTTCAAAGCGTTGGTATACATTACCAAAACACAACATCCAGAAACTTGACGCCCGTGCAAAGGAGGCAATGTTTCTGGGGTATGCTGAAAATACGAAAGCTTACAAGTTGTGGGATGGTGATTTGCACAAAGTGATCGTATCCAGAGATGTTACTTTTGACGAGTCCACGGGAGGCAAATCTGGTGAACCGATGGGTACAAACGAGGAGGCTACAACTGATGATGACACAATCAACTTGAACATCGATGAGGAAGTTGCAGAAAATGATGCAGTGGCATCAGAAGCATCATCGCCGGATGAACAACAAGACTCTGATGAATCCTCCAACTCCTCCCCAACTGCAGGGGAGGACGAAACCACCGAAACAGTTGAGCAACACGTAGTTGAGGAAGAAACGATTGATCTGCCAACTAATCTCCGTCGGTCCACTCGCGTTCGCAAAACGCCTGGGGCGTGGTGGGAGCAGCTTTGGTGACTGCTGGACTCCTTAGCCACGCCCATGTGATAACGGAAATTCCAAACTCGTACAAGCAAGCTATGGATTCTCCAAAAGCTCGCTTCTGGCAGAAGGGCATCGACAAAGAACTTGCTTCACAACACAAAAACAAAATATGGTCACTTGTTCCAAGATCTCAAGCATCAAACGTCCTGACGTCCAGGTGGGTTTTCGGAGTGAAGCAACTTCCTGACGAGTCCGGAAAGTTAGTCGAAACTGCAAAGGGACGTCTTGTGGCACGAGGCTTTCAACAAGTAGAAGGCATCGATTACACTGAGACTTTCGCCCCTGTCATCAAGTTCACAACTATCCGTCTGCTGCTGGCACTGGTTGCGCACTTTGACCTTGAGCTGCATCAAATGGACGTGGTGACTGCCTTCCTCAACGGTGAACTTCACGAAGAAATCTACATGGAGCAACCTGAAGGATGCATCGACAAAGTCAAACCTGATTCGGTGTGTAAACTTCTGAAAGCAATCTATGGTCTTAAGCAAGCCCATCGCCAATGGCATAGTAAGATCGATGAGTTTCTGATCACTGAACTTGGTTTCAACACTACACACAGCGACCCATGTCTTTACATTCGACGTCAAGGCAATGTCATCATGATTATCGCGTTGTACGTGGACGATCTGCCGCGTTGTACGTGGACGATCTGCTGCTAGCTGGAAGTGACTTGGAGGCCATATTATGGATGAAAAATGAACTCAACAAACGATTCGATATGAAATAATGGTAGGTTCGGAGGGGCAAGAGAAAGAAGGAGGGCAGGTTGATGTGTGTGAGTGAAGGAGTTGGTACCGAGGTTTACTTGGAGCCGTCTTTCGGCGATACTTATACACTTTGAGTGTTACACTATCCCATTACTTTGGCACCTGGTAAACCGTACTCACCATATGCGCGACCAAGCGCGGTCCTCTTCTGGCCCGTCCACACTGTTCTATTTCCACCTTACGAATTGACTATTGACTATCAGTGCACAACAGTTTCTACACATTTCGAGTGACTGTAAACCGTGGCCCTATACATGCAATCGTTTCACACCTTACTAATCTGCATCCAGACATGACAGAATATATTCTTGCACAATGAACAACTTGGCATCTCTCTATTTCCAACAACGCAAAGTCCTGTCATATCTCAGTCCCCATACATGCCCTTGTTTCGTACCTTACTAATTTCGGTACACACTGCCAGACAACTATGACGGGTAGCAACAATGTGCATCCAGACTTTCTACACATCTCACGTGATATCCGATGTGAATCACACGAGTACTGTCATCAACTTGCATCCAACGGCGCACCATAACGAGAGCACAGTACAACGTCGCATGCTGACGAGAGTGTAGTACAACGGCGCATGCTGATGCAAGGGTCGCATACAGCGTGACGCGTACACTGAATACTCACGTAAGTACATGTCTCATGCGAGAAATACTTGTTGTACTTTTAATTCACGTGTACTGTACTCGGACACGAGCCGGACCGTATGTAGGCGACGTGTACAAGTGTACGTACACGCAGCAACCTGGCAATGTGTACATTTGTACACCGCACACAAGTGTCCAGCGCCAAGGCCACCCGTAATTACCCATTACAACCATGGTGAACAACTTGAAACCGCCGAAATGATGTAATTAAAACGTATACCGATCATTCAAGATATATCACCAGCATGACCGCAAATCAGTGGACAATAACAGACCAATAGAATTGCAGCATTAGACCTGAGGGCCAATAGATTTGCAGTATTGCCTGTGTAGCCCCATAACGGTTCGGGCCAAATGCAAAATTTCGGTATTTATGCAAATTTGCATAACCCTCCAAAAGTCCACTTTCGTCCCCAGAACCCCAAAATCTGAGAATTTACACGTATCATGTGGTGATATAGGGTGAAGGTCCGGACCGTCGAGTCATGTACACGTGTCGCTCGATTTTGCACTTTCCGGATAACAGCACGTGGTCGCACATTTGCAATACCTCCCCTCGATCACATGCTTTGGGCAGCTTTGCACTCGGAAAGCCCAACCATGCCCACGAACTTTTCAAACAGTACGCGACCAAGTGGTTTGGTCAGCATATCGGCTGGCATTTCTGTTGTCGGACAATGGTACAATGTGACCAGTTTTCGCTGCACCGCATCTCGAACAAAATGATACGTAATATCAATGTGCCTGTTCCGACGATTTGTAGATTCGTTCTGAGCAAACGCAATCGTACCAGCGTTGTCACATCCAACGCGAATTGTTGGATCCGAATTCGCACCAAGTACATCAGCATGGAAGCGTCGAAGCCACGCGGCCTCTTTGCATGCTTCACTGAGTGGGATGTATTCTGCCTCACAAGTAGACTTTGCAACTACTGTTTGTTTCCGGGAAGCCCAACTGATAGGCCCATCACAAAGCTTGAACACGTGTCGTGCACTGGGGTCGCGGTGTATAACCCCAGGGCAGAGCACGCGTGTTCCGAACGCGGGTTGTACGGGAGACCACCCGGTGATAACCGGCAACGGGGTCCGGGCGCGATCGGCGCAATAGGTAGCAAAAAAGAGGGTTAGAACAGGGGATCGCCCAGAGGGGGCGGAGCGGTAGGGACGTCTCGCGCGGTAGAGCGGATAGTATCCTCGGTAGCAGCACGCGCGGTAGAGCGGTTGGGACTCGCGGTCGTAGATGGGCTCGCGTAGTGTAGCACGGCTTGTGCTGTACTGGCGCGAGGCTACTACCGAGATTCCAGAAGCTTAGGAAAAGAACCCAAGGCTTCGTGCCTTCTTTACTTAGGGTCGAGCGTCGACTATATACTAGTCGACGTCGTACTAATAATAATTATTATTATTAATAGTTAATTAGAACACGGCAATAATTACCGGCGTACCAGCCTCCGCGATGTACAGTACGCAATACCCCCTGTATAGGGTTATGATACCCGCCTACACGTGGGAATCGACACGCCTTGACGTGGAGTGACAGACTGTCCGTACTTCGACAGGCCTTACACCCGGCCATGCCTGGGTGGGTAGTTACACGATTACACGTGGTACATGTACACGATCATACGTGGGTAACACGTGGGATGCGCACCCGGGAGGGTGGCATCCCGCGTATGCCTCGCGATTGAGGGAGGCGTAACAGTGCACTACACAGCCCCCCTCTCAGAGTAGAGCGTCCCCGCGAACTGTAATCCGGGCGATTTCGCTAAGTATGCGTACAGTATCCCGGTCGATGACCGCCATGATTTCCGCCAGGTGGCGTACAGTATCTCGGGTGGATGCCCGAATTGATTTCCGCCAAGTGGCGTACAGTATCTCGGGTGGATGCCCGAATTGATTTCCGCCAAGTGGCGTACGTGTCCCGGGTCTAAGCCCGATATGACCCGTCGGCGGAGCGGAAGGTGTTCCGACTACGGGGTGGTCGAGTGTGTTCGTACGCCTCGCGAGTATCCGGCGAGTATAGTCAGCTGGTGTCCGATGCAGGGCGCCATGTATGCGGGGATATACGCCCGAGATGGCGGCGTGTGGCCTCGACCGAGCGAGTTGTGGGGGCGAACCATGAGCGACGCCCCCCTCCTGTTCGAGAGGGCTCCCTTCCTCTCGGCGGAGGGTCTGCGAGATCCGGAGCTAGTCCGTACGTACGCTACTGCGTCGGGCGAGCTCCCGGGCGGCCTTAGTTTGCAAGCCGTGTTCTCCCGCGATTTTACCCACCGATTGGTCGTGGAGAGGGAATTATTGCGCCCCGAGTTTCGGCGGACGGACGCCGAGTCGCGTGAAGCGTTCGTGAGTTTTCTCCGGCAGCGCATTCGCCGTACGCCGTGTAATCGGTTAGTCTCGCGAGCGTGGGGGCTCGACAAGTGGGCGTACAGGTCGGAGGCGGACCGGGGTTATGTCGCTAATTTACGGCGGGTAATGGAGGGTCTCCGCAATAGGGAGGAGGTACCCTCAGTCTAGTTGATGGCCTGGGACACTCCGATGATGCCCCCCGGCTATGACGTCGAATTGGAGAAGCGGCGAGATCCCGTGATGCATGGGAAGCTGAAATTCGAGCGTCGTATGAGAAACCGAATGGGGGTATTCATCGCCTATGAGTGGGTCGAGGTAACCTCGTTCGACCGAGAGACGTTGCACACTCGGTACCCCGAGGTACCGACGTGGTTTGATCAGTATGAAGTCCCGGCGGACTTCATAGCTGAGCTCCCTCCGTGCCTAGTATACTTTGGCCTCGGCATGATGGAAGATCCTCAGTCGCCAAAATGGATGGTGTTCCTGAGTGAGTGGATCGCGATTATAGCCAAGCGCTTAATCTGGTCTACGTATGATGGGCGCCTGTATGTCCTCCCTACGGCCGTGGTGGAGTGGTTGCGGAGGCTCGATCTGACGAGGGTGCTGGGGTCGGCGTCGCTACAGGAGCGTCTACTCGCCCTGTTGGATATCCACGACAGTGTTGACTGGCCTCGGGTTCCGTATAACCAAGGGCACCATTATGACAATCATCGCGTGAGGAATCACTCCTCAGGTCGGAGGTATGATGCCGGCACCCCGCTAACGGGCAACTGGGTGCGTATCGCGGCCGGGACCTTGGACGTCACCCAGCTCGAGCTGATGCGCGGGCGACCGGAGCAGGCCACTGGGGGTAGTGTCGGAAACACGCGCGTACGAGTCCGGGAGGAGACTCCCGGGGACGATCCCGAACGCGGGGCTCGGGAGCCCGTGCGGGTGAGGGCCAAACACGGCGAGCGTGGAACTTCGGCGGATGTTGTGATGGCCGAAGGTGAGGCGACCGGGACGCGTGTAGGGGCCCCGGTCGTGGAGGGACGCCATCCGACTGAGTTGTCGGAGGCGGACTTGCGGGTGCTCCTGCGCAACCCGCGGATGGTGGCTGCGGTACGCCGCCTTGTGGCGGAGGGCGGTGCAGAAGAGGGCGCCGTGGTACCTCGGAGCGCGTCGCCCTCAGCGGCCGTCTCCCCGGCGAGGGAGACGCCCCTACGCGTTGTGGCGGAGGGCAATTTCGACAGGGTCGTCGAGAAGGGAACCTCTGCTTCCCCTACAACGGAGAAGGAGGGCGGTGTAACTCCTGGCGAGCCTCGCGAGGTGCTGCCGGAGGAGGAAGTCGGGGACTATGTGGAAGAGGTCTAGCCCGCGTACGCGTCACTGTAGTCCTCCATATGCGAGTTACGCCCTCGAGAGTGCGAGTAATAGTCCCTCGATGGTCGAGTCATTTAGTGCCAGGCCTCGAACCTGCGAGGTAGTCTAACTCGCCCCACGGGAGTGGGGACCGAGATCCTGAATAAATCTCGTTACATGAGGGAAAGCCGCTAGATCCCGACGTGCGGACGAGCGCGCGGTACACCCTCTCAGCGCTGTACACGTGGCGTAGAGGGAAATCCGCCTTGAGTTGGCGAGTTCTGTTTTTCTCAAGCCGGTGAGTCGCATTCCGACCTCGCTTGGCATACCCTCGTCTTGGCGTGTCCTGTCCCCTCCCTGGCGCGGGTCAGGGAGTCGGTCGCCGGGTCTTGCCTTGCGATCCCCGAGCGTCTTGCTTGGCTGCCCTCCTCGAGCGAGCGAGTCCTTGTATCCCCCCGGGGAGGTGGCCTACGCCTCACCTTAACGGGGGTTAATAATGCGACCCCTTCCCTTTTCCTCGGCGAATCCCGACGTCGTGTATACGAGAATTTCCTACTCGGGGGAAGAGGTCGGATGTCCTCCGACCTGCGAACCGACAAGTTCCGTCTCTCTCGCTCTCGCGAGTCGCTGTCTCGAACTTGCGAGGCTTACCCTCGCGGTCATCCGGCGGAGTTGCGGGCCGGCCTCGCCCGTGCGGGTAGTGGTACCTCGACGGGGAGGGAGTCACCACCCCGAATTGACGGGGGGGAAAGGGGCTCCCTCGTTCAACGAGGTAATAAGTTGTTACCGCCGTAACCGCGGGTCATGCCTCGATCGAGCGAGTATTAGCCCTCGGCTAGGGAGGGAGTCACCACCCCGAATTGACGGGGGGAAAGGGGCTCCCTCGTTCAACGAGGTAATAAGTTGTTACCGCCGGAACCGCGGGTCATGCCTCGATCGAGCGAGTATTAGCCCCTCGGCTAGGAGTTAGGCATTCGACATCCTCTTTCACCGCCAGTCATGACCCTGGTATATGTGCGAGTTCCCTCCTTGGTACGGGAGGCGGCTTTTCCCTTCGACACTTCGAACTAATGAATCCCGTCCTTCTCGCTTCTGCGAGGTCACCGTCCTCTTTGTACGAGACGTTATCCGCGGCCTCTTCGGCCGGGGCTAATGCTGCATACCGACGCTGTCGGGCCGGTCCCATAGTGACCGAGCGGGTACTCGCAGGTGCTTGCGTCGACAGTAACGTACGACGGTATTGTAGTCAACGTGGTGGGCTGGTTCCCAGGTGTCGTCGTCCGTAGAATAGCTATACCAGTGAACGCGAAACACCGGAATTCCGTCCGAGCCGGCGGCATGCCCGGAGAGGGATTCTACGACGTACTCGGTGGGTAATACTCCCGGGGAGGTCGGAGAACGCGGCGGAGGTGGGGCCGGCGACGGTGGCAGGCCAGCGCCGCTGAGGTTAAAAGTACACCTCGCGGCAAGGGCCGGTATGGCCTCCGACAGAGCCTGTTGGACGGCTCGCCCCGCGGGTGTCGGTGCGGAAGGTTCGGGTGTCTCTCGCAAGGGAGCAAGCGTGGCCCGATCGTGTAAGCTGCCCTTCGTCCATCTTGGCGGGTCGCCATTTCTCCCTCGGGCGCGACACGTGTCATTGGAGGTCGCGGCTCGGGGGGGTGTACGCGCATTCCCGGGCGACCCCGGCGCACTGCGGGGTGCCCGTTTTCCTCTCGCGGATGCAGTAGCCGTAGTCCTTCGGTTCGAAGATGGAACCTCTCTTACCTGGGAGGGGGTGGGAGCGAGTCGAGATATAACCCACTCCGGGGTTCCGCTGGTCAGGGCATCCATCAGTCCCGGAGCGTGCGCGGGAGGAGGCGCCGGGGTGGCGGCGTCCTCCGCCGGCTCGAGGTCGTCGAGCGGTAGATTACCCAACTGTCCCTCAATGCCTCTCTGTCGGATGGGAGTCGTGTCCGACGACGGGGTTTCCCCATCATCGCGCTGATCCGCCAACGAGGGCGTAGCTTCCCCTACCGCGTTTCGTAGCGGGGGGGCCTTGACGACTCTATCTCGAGAGATTCTGTCCTTCAGCCCGGTACCTCGAAGGACGGTGACAGTATGGTCATCCACCTTTACCACGCGGAACGGTCCCTCAGTGCGCGGTGCGAGTTTGTTGTTCACCCGATCCTTGTCGGTTCGCTCCTCTGAGCGTAATGCCGCTTCTCGGTTAACGAGGACTTGGTCCCCTACTTGATATTCCGGCGTAGGGAGTCGAATCCGCTTGTCAAAGTCGTTCTTGTAGCGTTCCTGTCCGGCGCGTAGGTTCTTGTCAGCCGTGGCCATGAGACCGCGCAACCACGCGAGGAAGCGGAACTTGAAATGCGCCCGTGAGGCGGAGGGTGCCAACAGCGGAGTTTGCTGTAGGGACAACGGACTCGGCGTCCGAGATAACACCAGCTCAAATGGCCTCATGCCGATCATGCGGTTGACCGTGCAGTTGTAGCCATAGGTGAGGGCATCCGTGTACTGGTCCCAGTCACGTTGGTTATCGGCCAGATAGTGCCGTAGAGTTGAGACCAACGTTCTGTTGAATCTTTCCACCTGCCCATTAGTCTGGGGGTGATATGCGGTTGTGAACACACTCTCAATAGAGAGGATTTTGCACACTGCGAGGAAGAACCTCGAAGTGAATTGACTCCCGTTGTCGGAGAGGAGCTTCACTGGGGCTCCGTAAACGAAGACCCAGTGTGAAATGAACGCTTGAGCTACTGTCTCGGCGGTGATTTTCCGTAAGGGTACGGTTCGGGCTAACTTGGAGTAACGGTCCGTCATCACCAAGAGGTAACGATGTCCTCTTGGGGTTCGGGGCAGTTCCCCAAGGATATCAATTACGATGTACTCCAGGGGGCCTGATGGAGGGAACGTCTTCAATTCTGAGTTGTGTTTACGCAATTTGATGCGGGCCTTGGCGCAGTTGGGACACATCCGGACTGTGGAATAGGCATCGGCCGACATGCTTGGCCAGTAATACCGCTGCCGGAGCGTGTAGAATAAACGCCGACCTCCAGGGTGACCTGAGGTGGCGGGATAATGCGATAAATACAACACCCTGTCACGGAGGGTTGTTGGGACGACAATTTGTTCGACACCATGGAGGTGGGCTTTCCGACAGATTAAACCTTCTGTGTTGATGAAGAACCGTGACAAACGGAGTTGGGCGGAACCCTCCCCCTTCGCTAGACGGGAAGCCACCTCTTTACACAGGGGATCGGAGAGTTGCTCCTGCGAAAAATCGTCGTGCGTCAGCGCGGCCTTTGATGCCGGGGGTTCCAAGGCATAACAGCCGGATGTCACGTCGACCTCAGGGTCGTCATCATTTTCCTCTGTGAACAGAGGATCGTCCTCAAGGTCCAAAGCTGAGTAACAAGGTATCTCCTCGTCCACCGGGAGGATAGTACCCCCCGTGGAGGGTATACGGCTTAAGGCGTCGGCAAGGCAATTCTTGATCCCTTCACGTATGTCACGTCGAAGTCATATTCGGCAAGGCGCAAGCGCCACCGGGCAAGTCGACCACTCCCATCGGCGAGGTTCATGAGCCATCGGAGAGAATGGTGATCGGTGTTGACCGTAAATCGCTCGCGTTCCAGGTAGGGCCGCAGCGTTTGAATCGCCCATACGATGGCGAGGCATTCTTTCTCGGTCGTCGAGTAATTGCGTTCCGCTGTAGATAGCGTGCGGGACCAATACCCAACCGGGTATCGGTGCCCATCCTCATGGGTTTGTAGCAAGGTACAACCCAGTTGAGCGTCTGACGCATCAGTATCGAGCGAGTAGGGTAACCCGAGGCGAGGAAGCTTCAACATCGGGGGGGATATTAGACACTCCTTCAACGTGTTGAAGGCCGTGGTTTGGACCTCCGCAAAGGTGGGAAGAAGATCTGGTTCTCCCTTGCGGAGCATAGCCGTCAGAGACGCCGCTATGTTAGCGAAGTGGGCGACAAATCGTCGGTATACATTACACATCCCCAAAAAGGAGCGGAGCTCCGTTTGGGTCCGTGGGGTGGTCGTTTCGGAGAGCGCTTTGACATTCTTCGGGTGAACTTGCAGTTCCCCCGTCCGAATGATATGTCCCAAGTACTCTACCGAGTCTTGAAAAAACTTACACTTTTTGAGCTTAAGTGATAAACCCTCCTGTTGTAGGGCTTGGAGTATAACCTCCACATCCTTGAGATGGGAGTCGTGATCCTTGGAGAAAATAATTATGTCGTCCAAGTAAATCAAGCAACTCTTCCATCAGTAGCCGGAGAGGAGAATATCCAACATTCTTTGAAATGTAGCCGGGGCGTTTATCAGGCCGAAGGGCATTCGGTTGAACTAATACGTCCCAGCATGACACGTAAACGTGGTTTTTGCTCTATCTTCCTTGGCTACTGGAATTTGCCAGTAGCCGGAGTTACAATCCAAGGTGGTGAACACCTTGGCCTCCCTGAGGGAGTCTAGACACTCGTCCATGCGAGGAATAGGGTACGTGTCTCGCACGGTGAGAGCGTTTAGACGACGGTAGTCGACACAAAACAGAGGCTTCCATCCTGCTTGGGGATGAGGACGACAGGCGACGCCCATTCGGATTTCGATCGGGTGATCACCCCGTTAGCCAACATCTCGTCAACCGAGGCTTGTTCCGCCTCTCGGGCGCGTGGTCCTGCCCGATACGGTTGGCAACGGAACGGCCTAGCGCCGGGGGTGAGCTCGATGCGGTGGTTTGTCGCGCGAACCTCGCCCAGAGTCCCGTTCCACATGCCCGCGTATGGCGTGAGCATGGTGCTGACCTGCCTACGCTGGTGCGGCGGCAGGTGGTCGACGGGGATGACATCCATGGGATGGGAGTCCGGCTCCGGGGTTGAGGTGGTTGGCCGAGGGGAGTCGTCGTTCTGTACCGGCGGGTCCCCCTCGTGAAATTCCGCAGCCAGAACTGCGTCTAACGGCATCGCCGTGCGGATCATCGCGCAGGGATGGGGGGATACGAAACCGACTACTTTGTTCTTCGATAATCTCTTAGTGGCCGCTGAGAAGTTGGCCACCAGGACCCGAAACTCCTGCAACGGGGAGAGGTGAACCACTCCGTTGGAGGTGGAGACTCTGTGCTTCGCATATAATTGCGGGTTCGGCTCTACGACCGAAAGTCCACTCCTTCCGTTGGTGACGTAAACCCACGTTTGGGTACCGGCGGGGATATCCACTGCACGGGCGACCTTAAGCTTGCGGGAAGTACGCCCTGCTTCGGGGGAATACTCCTGCTCCGAGGGGAGCGGAGGGTGGTCCGCCGCACGACGAGCCGGTTTCCGAACGATGGGTACCTTCGTACCGTCGTCCAACTCTACGAGCTTGCGTCGGGGGTAGATGGCTTCGACAAATCGGTCGTTAAATTCGCATCCCAGAATAACGGGGGCGGCCAATCGCTCACAGACGATGAATGTGCACTTCATGGTGCGGTCATCTAACCGCACCACCAGTGGTATTTGACCGCTGGTACGCAAGGGCCGTCCGTTTGCGTCTGCAATGGTCGGAACTTCGCCCGGGATGAGGAGAGACTCCCATCCTGTGGGTAACGTGTCAGCCCGGACAAAATTAGATCCCGCTCCCGTGTCGAGAATGGTGAGTTGTCTCAGCAATATCGCTGGTGTCAGTCCAAGGTCAGCGTAGACCTTGTAATTTCTCCGAGACAGGGTCATTACTATCTCGGAGGTCGGAACACCCGGGGCGAGCACTGGGATGTTCCTCCGCCATGGTCGGCGTAGAGTACCGAGTCCTTCGGGATCGGGGTTATCCTGGCTAGTACCAGTATGGTTGCGGCCGAGAATTCGGAACCGCTTCTCCACCTTTGGAGGTGAGTCTTCGTCCGCCAGCTTGGGCGACTGATCCGGGGCGGAGCCCGGGTTTACCTCAGCTGCTGCGGGCTGAGGTTCTCCTAGTTTTTCGGAGGTTGTCGAACGCCGTCAGGGGGCGGGGCAGTCTTCGTACCCGTGCTTAAATGCGGCGGCGGGTCGGCCGCGGTAGCGGAATTAATTACCCGGTTGGCCTCATAACTGAGGAGAGCGACGGCGCGGAGGTACGCGTCCGAGGGGACCCGGCCTTTCTGTGCCGTGCTCAGCTTCTCGTACTGATGAGGTACGAGGGAGACATCCTTCACCTTCAAGTCACAGTCAGGGGCTATATGGTCCCCGACCTTGTAAAAGGCGAAGCAGATGATCTGCGGGGACGGGGGTCCCCGTAGGTCCTTCTGGATGTTCCGGGAGGGTCGCCCGAAGGCGGGCCCGTGGGGGCTCCCCGTACGCTCCGCAGCGAGTTGGTACGGCTTGCGCCGGTCGCCGTAGAAAAGCGAATCTCCATGGTTGAAGGAGGAGTCCTCCGTTGGTAGGGAAGGCATCCCGCCAGCGTTGTCCCCTTCCGTGGCGAAGTAATTCTCGGCACCCGCCGCCGTTTGGTAGCTGGCGGTGGGACCGGTCGTTGAAGATGGAACGCTATCAAGAGCGGCAAGGACCTGCTTACCAGGGCGGGGCCTAGCAAATTCCACCCGGCGACTCGGGGCTTGCTGAGCTCGGAGGGCCTCTCCATGGGAGCGCGCGTGAGCCACCGTATCCCCGAACGAGGATCGCGGTCGATCCTCGCGGGTTTGCAGAACTAACGGCTTGATCGCCGGTGTGAGCCCCTCGATGAACAGGGTAGTCCTCTCGTAGGGCGAGTGTACGTCGCAACATCTCCCGAGGGCGTTCAGCATCCGAGTGGCGTACTCGGTTTCCAGTTCGCCCGGTTTTTGGCGTAATTCTCTCAGCGCGGTGAGGGCGTGCTCAATTTCGAGGTTGGTTGCGTCAGTGCGCAGCAACCAGTTTACGGCTGCCGCCCAGTTCGCGATCCCTTGGGATTTGCGGTGTAACCCTCTTTGGGACTCATACGCCTCTTTTTCCGGCGGGGATAACAGGTGGGGGAGAGCCATCAGGGCCATCGCCTCAGTCATATTGGCGTTATCAAAGTTCTCCTTGCAACGCGCAAGGAAACTTATGACCCTGATTGGGTCCACCCCGCTGAACTTGTAATCTCCCATCATCACGAGGAGGTACTGTACCCTCTTACGGGTCGAGGCGTAGACCTTGTCATCCACGGTCTGCCTCGTGTCCTCGAGGCGATACGCTCGGTAATTACATACACCTCGGAAGCGGTGGTTCGTCGGCTTCCAGACGGAGACGTGCTTCTGTCTGGGAATTGCCCTCCGCCACAACGCGTAGGGGCGTCTCCCTCGCCGGGGAGACGGCCGCTGAGGGCGACGCGCTCCGAGGTACCACGGCGCCCTCTTCTGCACCGCCCTCCGCCACAAGGCGGCGTACCGCAGCCACCATCCGCGGGTTGCGCAGGAGCACCCGCAAGTCCGCCTCCGACAACTCAGTCGGATGGCGTCCCTCCACGACCGGGGCCCCTACACGCGTCCCGGTCGCCTCACCTTCGGCCATCACAACATCCGCCGAAGTTCCACGCTCGCCGTGTTTGGCCCTCACCCGCACGGGCTCCCGAGCCCCGCGTTCGGGATCGTCCCCGGGAGTCTCCTCCCGGACTCGTACGCGCGTGTTTCCGACACTACCCCCAGTGGCCTGCTCCGGTCGCCCGCGCATCAGCTCGAGCTGGGTGACGTCCAAGGTCCCGGCCGCGATACGCACCCAGTTGCCCGTTAGCGGGGTGCCGGCATCATACCTCCGACCTGAGGAGTGATTCCTCACGCGATGATTGTCATAATGGTGCCCTTGGTTATACGGAACCCGAGGCCAGTCAACACTGTCGTGGATATCCAACAGGGCGAGTAGACGCTCCTGTAGCGACGCCGACCCCAGCACCCTCGTCAGATCGAGCCTCCGCAACCACTCCACCACGGCCGTAGGGAGGACATACAGGCGCCCATCATACGTAGACCAGATTAAGCGCTTGGCTATAATCGCGATCCACTCACTCAGGAACACCATCCATTTTGGCGACTGAGGATCTTCCATCATGCCGAGGCCAAAGTATACTAGGCACGGAGGGAGCTCAGCTATGAAGTCCGCCGGGACTTCATACTGATCAAACCACGTCGGTACCTCGGGGTACCGAGTGTGCAACGTCTCTCGGTCGAACGAGGTTACCTCGACCCACTCATAGGCGATGAATACCCCCATTCGGTTTCTCATACGACGCTCGAATTTCAGCTTCCCATGCATCACGGGATCTCGCCGCTTCTCCAATTCGACGTCATAGCCGGGGGGCATCATCGGAGTGTCCCAGGCCATCAACTAGACTGAGGGTACCTCCTCCCTATTGCGGAGACCCTCCATTACCCGCCGTAAATTAGCGACATAACCCCGGTCCGCCTCCGACCTGTACGCCCACTTGTCGAGCCCCCACGCTCGCGAGACTAACCGATTACACGGCGTACGGCGAATGCGCTGCCGGAGAAAACTCACGAACGCTTCACGCGACTCGGCGTCCGTCCGCCGAAACTCGGGGCGCAATAATTCCCTCTCCACGACCAATCGGTGGGTAAAATCGCGGGAGAACACGGCTTGCAAACTAAGGCCGCCCGGGAGCTCGCCCGACGCAGTAGCGTACGTACGGACTAGCTCCGGATCTCGCAGACCCTCCGCCGAGAGGAAGGGAGCCCTCTCGAACAGGAGGGGGGCGTCGCTCATGGTTCGCCCCCACAACTCGCTCGGTCGAGGCCACACGCCGCCATCTCGGGCGTATATCCCCGCATACATGGCGCCCTGCATCGGACACCAGCTGACTATACTCGCCGGATACTCGCGAGGCGTACGAACACACTCGACCACCCCGTAGTCGGAACACCTTCCGCTCCGCCGACGGGTCATATCGGGCTTAGACCCGGGACACGTACGCCACTTGGCGGAAATCAATTCGGGCATCCACCCGAGATACTGTACGCCACTTGGCGGAAATCAATTCGGGCATCCACCCGAGATACTGTACGCCACCTGGCGGAAATCATGGCGGTCATCGACCGGGATACTGTACGCATACTTAGCGAAATCGCCCGGATTACAGTTCGCGGGGACGCTCTACTCTGAGAGGGGGGCTGTGTAGTGCACTGTTACGCCTCCCTCAATCGCGAGGCATACGCGGGATGCCACCCTCCCGGGTGCGCATCCCACGTGTTACCCACGTATGATCGTGTACATGTACCACGTGTAATCGTGTAACTACCCACCCAGGCATGGCCGGGTGTAAGGCCTGTCGAAGTACGGACAGTCTGTCACTCCACGTCAAGGCGTGTCGATTCCCACGTGTAGGCGGGTATCATAACCCTATACAGGGGGTATTGCGTACTGTACATCGCGGAGGCTGGTACGCCGGTAATTATTGCCGTGTTCTAATTAACTATTAATAATAATAATTATTATTAGTACGACGTCGACTAGTATATAGTCGACGCTCGACCCTATGTAAAGAAGACACGAAGCTTTGGGTCTACAACTCGGGTTTCTGGAACGGAGTCGTAGCCTCGCGTCGGTCCCCGTCCCACGACGGTACCCTGCGAGCCATCTACGTCCCGATTCCCTCCTGTCTCTACGGCGCGCGTCGTCCCGCCACGCCCGGCTCTCCGCGCGACAGCTGTCCCTACCGCTCCGCCCCTCCTGGGCTCTGTTT
>NW_005179262.1:22893-86155 GCF_000350225.1 Chondrus crispus
CGCCAGTGTGCTCGGAAGATCCCACTCAGTGAAGCATGCAAAGAGGCCGCGTGGCTTCGACGCTTCCATGCCGATGTACTTGGTGCGAATTTGGATCCAACAATTCGCGTTGGGTGTGACCACGCTGGTACGATTGCGTTTGCTCAGAACGAATCTACAAATCGTCGGAACAGGCACATTGATATTACGTATCATTTTGTTCGAGATGCGGTGCAGCGAAAACTGGTCACATTGTACCATTGTCCGACAACAGAAATGCCAGCCGATATGCTGACCAAACCACTTGGTCGCGTACTGTTTGAAAAGTTCGTGGGCATGGTTGGGCTTTCCGAGTGCAAAGCTGCCCAAAGCATGTGATCGAGGGGAGGTATTGCAAATGTGCGACCACGTGCTGTTATCCGGAAAGTGCAAAATCGAGCGACACGTGTACATGACTCGACGGTCCGGACCTTCACCCTATATCACCACATGATACGTGTAAATTCTCAGATTTTGGGGTTCTGGGGACGAAAGTGGACTTTTGGAGGGTTATGCAAATTTGCATAAATACCGAAATTTTGCATTTGGCCCGAACCGTTATGGGGCTACACAGGCAATACTGCAAATCTATTGGCCCTCAGGTCTAATGCTGCAATTCTATTGGTCTGTTATTGTCCACTGATTTGCGGTCATGCTGGTGATATATCTTGAATGATCGGTATACGTTTTAATTACACCATTTCGGCGGTTTCAAGTTGTTCACCATGGTTGTAATGGGTAATTACGGGTGGCCTTGGCGCTGGACACTTGTGTGCGGTGTACAAATGTACACATTGCCAGGTTGCTGCGTGTACGTACACTTGTGCACGTCGCCTACATACGGTCCGGCTCGTGTCCGAGTACAGTACACGTGAATTAAAAGTACAACAAGTATTTCTCGCAAGAGACATGTACTTACGTGAGTATTCAGTGTACGCGTCACGCTGTATGCGACCCTTGCATCAGCATGGGCCGTTGTACTACACTCTCGTCAGCATGCGACGTTGTACTGTGCTCTCGTTATGGTGCGCCGTTGGATGCAAGTTGATGACAGTACTCGTGTGATTCACATCGGATATCACGTGAGATGTGTAGAAAGTCTGGATGCACATTGTTGCTACCCGTCATAGTTGTCTGGCAGTGTGTACCGAAATTAGTAAGGTACGAAACAAGGGCATGTATGGGGACTGAGATATGACAGGACTTTGCGTTGTTGGAAATAGAGAGATGCCAAGTTGTTCATTGTGCAAGAATATATTCTGTCATGTCTGGATGCAGATTAGTAAGGTGTGAAACGATTGCATGTATAGGGCCGTGGTTTACAGTCACTAGAAATGTGTAGAAACTGTTGTGCACTGATAGCCAATAGTTAATTCGTAAGGTGGAAATAGAACAGTGTGGACGGGCCAGAAGAGGACCGCGCTTGGTCGCGCATATGGTGAGTACGGTTTACCAGGTGCCAAAGTAATGGGATAGTGTAACACTCAAAGTGTATAAGTATCGCCGAAAGACGGCTCCAAGTAAACCTCGGCACCAACTCCTTCACTCACACACATCAACCTGCCCTCCTTCTTTCTCTTGCCCCTCCGAACCTACCATTATTTCATATCGAATCGTTTGTTGAGTTCATTTTTCATCCATAATATGGCCTCCAAGTCACTTCCAGCTAGCAGCAGATCGTCCACGTACAACGCGGCAGATCGTCCACGTACAACGCGATAATCATGATGACATTGCCTTGACGTCGAATGTAAAGACATGGGTCGCTGTGTGTAGTGTTGAAACCAAGTTCAGTGATCAGAAACTCATCGATCTTACTATGCCATTGGCGATGGGCTTGCTTAAGACCATAGATTGCTTTCAGAAGTTTACACACCGAATCAGGTTTGACTTTGTCGATGCATCCTTCAGGTTGCTCCATGTAGATTTCTTCGTGAAGTTCACCGTTGAGGAAGGCAGTCACCACGTCCATTTGATGCAGCTCAAGGTCAAAGTGCGCAACCAGTGCCAGCAGCAGACGGATAGTTGTGAACTTGATGACAGGGGCGAAAGTCTCAGTGTAATCGATGCCTTCTACTTGTTGAAAGCCTCGTGCCACAAGACGTCCCTTTGCAGTTTCGACTAACTTTCCGGACTCGTCAGGAAGTTGCTTCACTCCGAAAACCCACCTGGACGTCAGGACGTTTGATGCTTGAGATCTTGGAACAAGTGACCATATTTTGTTTTTGTGTTGTGAAGCAAGTTCTTTGTCGATGCCCTTCTGCCAGAAGCGAGCTTTTGGAGAATCCATAGCTTGCTTGTACGAGTTTGGGATTTCCGTTATCACATGGGCGTGGCTAAGGAGTCCAGCAGTCACCAAAGCTGCTGCCCACCACGCCCCAGGCGTTTTGCGAACGCGAGTGGACCGACGGAGATTAGTTGGCAGATCAATCGTTTCTTCCTCAACTACGTGTTGCTCAACTGTTTCGGTGGTTTCGTCCTCCCCTGCAGTTGGGGAGGAGTTGGAGGATTCATCAGGGTCTTGTTGTTCATCCGGCGATGATGCTTCTGATGCCACTGCATCATTTTCTGCAACTTCCTCATCGATGTTCAAGTTGATTGCGTCATCATCAGTTGAAGCCTCCCCGTTTGTATCCATCGGTTCACCAGATTTGCCTCCCGTGGACTCGTCAAAAGTAACATCTCTGGATACGATCACTTTGTGCAAATCACCATCCCACAACTTGTAAGCTTTCGTATTTTCAGCATACCCCAGAAACATTGCCTCCTTTGCACGGGCGTCAAGTTTCTGGATGTTGTGTTTTGGTAATGTATACCAACACTTTGAACCGAAAACACGCAAATGACCAACATTTGGCACAGATTTCATCCATAAGTGGTAGGGGGTCATCTTGGGGGGAATGGCACGTGACGTGACTCGATTTCGAACGTACACTGCATTGGCAAGTGCTTCTGCCCAGAACCCCTTTGTAACTTTCTTGTGCGCTAGCATGGAGCGCACCAAGTTTGCCAAAGTTCTGTTCAGTCGCTCGGCGACGCCATTTTGCTCCGGTGTGTACGCGGTCGTCATTTGATGCTGAGTACCATTCGCAATCAGAAAAGACTTAAACTCCGTAGACAGATACTCACCAGCTCGATCGGTGCGAAGCACTTTGATCTTGCGACCAGTGTGAGTCTGAGCAAGTTGTGCAAACATTTTGTATCGGTCAAATGCTTCTGATTTATGGTGCATAGGGTACACTACTGACCAGTTTGAGTGATCATCTATGAAGGTAATGAAGTACTTGGCACCACCAATGGACTGCACCTCTAAGGGGCCACAAACATCAGAGTGAACTAAGTCTAGACAGAAGTATGCCCGCCTCGAGGACCGCTCTTTTGGGATCACAGATCGAGTGGCTTTGCCGTAGACGCACGCAGAACATTTTTCAGAGATGCAATCATTGTCAGTATTGTGGATTTTGTTAGCCTCATTACCAAGTAGTTTGACTCCACTTACCACATTGTCACGAATCATCGAAGCAATACCTTGAGAATGCACATGTGCGAATCGCTCATGCCACGTTTGCAGAGTGGCAGCATGTGCAGATCCGATGTCACTGACGATGTCGAGAACGTAAAGTTCTCCAACCAATGTCGCAGTCGCCACTACGGTTGAGCCTCGCCTGACCATGCATTTTCCATTTTCGAACCCAACTTTTAGTCCAAGTTCAGTCATTCGACTGACAGAGAGCAGAGAGAACGCAAAGTCCGGAACGTGCAATACATCCGTCAACTTGCACGGTTCGATGCGGCCATTCACATTTAACTTCAAGTGAACGTCACCACGGCCGGCAACCTTTGCACTAGCCTTGGTTCCCATCTGAACAGAGGCGGATTCAAGTGGCTCATACGTCGCCAACAAAGATCGGTCATATGTAATATGAGCTGTACAAGCTGAATCTACGAGCCACGAAGGAAACTTCTCCATATCGTTCGTGTGCGAAGCTTTCGACATCAGACATGTGAAGTCGACGCTGTTTACAACCATGTCGGGATCAGGTTTCTGTGTGACAAATGCAGATTGTTTCCGCTGAGACACACGCCGTTTATATGTGCTAGGAGGAGCCGGGCGACGGCCATTCAACTCCTTTCCCCAGCAGCGGGTTGCCGTATGGCCTGTATGACCGCAGTTCGTGCATTTGTAATCGTTTATGTCCCGATTGTTCGGGGCATGATTAACAAGAGCCGATGTCTGTGAGGAACTAGACTTCATGTTCACTCGTTGCTCTTCCTGCAGCAGACGACTTTTCACAAAGTCCAAACTGAATAACTTTTCCTCATTACCGAGAGCATCAAGTGCAACGATGAGAGCCTCGAAACGGGCAGGCAGACCGTTGAGCACTGCCATGGCCATCTCCTTGTCATCGATGTTTACGCTCATTGACTTGAGGATGGCTGCCAGCTGCTTGACACGATTGATGTATGCAAGCACCTTTTCACCGGAAAGCATCTTCACAGTGTAGAACTCACGACGTGCAGCTAGTTTGTTCAGCAAAGTGTGCCTCTCAAACACGTTGACAATAGCTTCCCACATCTCATGAGCAGTATCAACATCACGTACATGCTCAAGATGCTCATCTGATAGGGAGAGACCAATCAGTGCTTTAGCTTTACTGTCACCTCTGATCCACTTCTTACGCTCTTCCGTGCGTTCCTCACTCGGAACTCTTCCCTCAACGATGTATTGGTCAACATCACGTAGAGCAAGCAGAAGTTGCATTTTCTGCTTCCACACGTAGAAGTTGGAGTCCGTCAGTTTGTCGATTCTGATGGATCCTCGTCCTCCTTGATCTTCCATTTTAGTGCAAATAAACTTCAAGTATTCGAAAATCCGTTCGGGGATCCCAAGCCGTTAACCGATAGTCAACACAATGGCAAGCCCACCCGTCTAAGAAGTTCGATATGATTACTATAAAGTTGCACTAGGAGAAATTTGCGAACAGATATGTGAATTTATTTGGATGAATTCCCTAACTATTCTGTTCACAAACTACCTTTAAGTGTGCGGCACCGTTCTCGTGGCACTTCAGGTGCCCGTGAGACTCAAACACGCGATTGCAAGGGATACAACGCGGAGTCTCCTTAGCGTTGGCAACTTGAATGCGATGAGACCTAGACTGAATGTGGTCGTAAAAGGCCTTCGCACTATTGCCACTAACGCCGCACACTTTACAATATCGCTTATACCGCGGGCACACCTTACGATTCCTCTTGCGCTCACGCTTGAACTGCTTATCCGCGAGAACAGCCGCTTTCCGAGCAGAAAGTCGATGCGTTGTTTTCTTTATTGGTGCGGGAACAGAGCGCGGAATACGAGGAATCCTATAAGGTGCGGTACTCGAGGAGGGACCCGGAAGCGCGAGCCGAGGCGAAGTTTGATCCTCAGGCTCAAGCACCTCAACGGATACGACCTCCGATGTCCGAACCGTTCGACCGGTGACCAGCTTCCCAGGCGCAGAGCGCACCGGTACTAATTCCAGATCTAACACAACCCCGTAAAAACAGGTATTCACAATAAGGAATATGAAGATAATCGTCAGTAACAGATTTTGGAATTATTGCTCTTAAGAACCACCAAAACGTGCAAAGACAATCACTTAGATGTGTAGGAAATGGAAAGAAACTCAAAACTTACTTTGCATGAGAGAACGAAGAAAAACCAATTACGAGATTGACGACGACGGCGGTAGCGGGATCGGAAACGAAGACGAAGACCAAAGACAGAGACAGCAGCAAGAACCACAGCAAGAACGAAAGCCAAACCAAAAACGAAGACAACGAAGACAGCGGGGGCGATGACCAAAACCACTTCACACAAGAGACCAAGAACGACAGCAGCAGCGAAAACCAAAACCAAGAACGACGGCAAGAACGAGAGCGACAACGACAGCAAGAAGACCAGCGGAAAGAACGACGAGAGACGGCAGCGAAAACGACAGCGACGACGACGGCAGAAACAATGGAACGAGAACGACAGACTCATGCAGTGAAACGACAGCGAGGGACTGGGCCCATATCCTAATGGTAGGTTCGGAGGGGCAAGGGAAAG
Source organism: Chondrus crispus (assembly GCF_000350225.1). Taxonomy (NCBI): domain Eukaryota; phylum Rhodophyta; class Florideophyceae; order Gigartinales; family Gigartinaceae; genus Chondrus; species Chondrus crispus. The sequence goes on from NW_005179262.1 coordinate 29,003, forward strand.
AAGGAGGGCAGGTTGATGTGTGTGAGTGAAGGAGTTGGTACCGAGGTTTACTTGGAGCCGTCTTTCGGCGATACTTATACACTTTGAGTGTTACACTATCCCATTACTTTGGCACCTGGTAAACCGTACTCACCATATGCGCGACCAAGCGCGGTCCTCTTCTGGCCCGTCCACACTGTTCTATTTCCACCTTACGAATTGACTATTGACTATCAGTGCACAACAGTTTCTACACATTTCGAGTGACTGTAAACCGTGGCCCTATACATGCAATCGTTTCACACCTTACTAATCTGCATCCAGACATGACAGAATATATTCTTGCACAATGAACAACTTGGCATCTCTCTATTTCCAACAACGCAAAGTCCTGTCATATCTCAGTCCCCATACATGCCCTTGTTTCGTACCTTACTAATTTCGGTACACACTGCCAGACAACTATGACGGGTAGCAATAATGTGCATCCAGACTTTCTAAACATCTCACGTGATATCCGATGTGAATCACACGAGTACTGTCATCAACTTGCATCCAACGGCGCACCACAGCGAGAGCACAGTACAACGTCGCATGCTGACGAGAGTGTAGTACAACGGCGCATGCTGATGCAAGGGTCGCATACAGCGTGACGCGTACACTGAATACTCACGTAAGTACATGTCTCTTGCGAGAAATACTTGTTGTACTTTTAATTCACATGTACTGTACTCGGACACGAGCCGGACCGTATGTAGGCGACGTGTACAAGTGTACGTACACGCAGCAACCTGGCAATGTGTACATTTGTACACCGCACACAAGTGTCCAGCGCCAAGGCCACCCGTAATTACCCATTACAACCATGGTGAACAACTTGAAACCGCCGAAATGATGTAATTAAAACGTATACTGATCATTCAAGATATATCACCAGCATGACTGCATATAAGTGGACAATACCCGACCAATAGAATTGCAGCATTCGAACCGACACCCAATAGATTTGCAGCATTGCCTGTGTAGCCCTCTATAACGGTTCGGGCCAAATGCAAAATTTCGGTATTTATGCAAATTTGCATAACCCTCCAAAAGTCCACTTTCGTCCCCAGAACCCCAAAATCTGAGAATTTACACGTGTCATGTGGTGATATGGGGTGAGGGTCCGGACCGTCGAGTCATGTACACGTGTCGCTCGATTTTGCACTTTCCAAATAACAGCATGTGGTCGCACATTTTCAATATGAAAGACCTTGGCGAGGCGAAGACTTGTATTGGTCTAGAAATCGACCGTATACGTTCTAAACACGTCCTGACCGTCACACAGTCGAAGTATGCCCAAGCAGTACTGAAACGGTTCAAAATGTCGGCATGCAATCCTTGCGTTACTCCGATGGAACAGTCTCGACATGTCACCATGCAAGTTGCCGAAACTGGCACTGATGACAACCCATGCTTTGAACCATATCGTCAGGCCATTGGATGTCTAATGTTCCTAATGGTCGGGACCCGCCCCGACATGGCGTTTGCCATTGGAAAGTTATCTCAACACTGTGCCGACCCTCACGATTCGCATTGGACAGGTGTGAAACGTGTTTTGAGATACTTGCATGGGTCCCAGCATCTTGGAATAGTGTTTGGTATAATGGTAGGTCAGCGGGCCGAAGGGGATTCGAAGGACGGTTGATGAGGTGAAGTTGAAGGATTGGGTACCGATTTACTTCGAGTCGCCAACTTCTGGCGCTACTTATACACTTCTGCAATCTTCTTGAACTCAACTACCAAACACTACGACACACAAACTACAAATGTATTGGCTCTAACACATGTGCCCGTCTTGCTACTCAGCCAAACTGGCGATGGCCCAACAAACATAACAGAAAACCGCCTTACGAATTACCACTGTCATGACGGAGAAATTAGTAAGGCAGTACAACAAAGCACAGCAAAGCACAAATTCCCTTACTATTCCAAATCCAGCGTGGCACAAATTCGTAAGGCACGTTTACAGCTCACACGTTGCCTTACGAATTCAAATCAATCCTGCAAGGACTGTTTACAGCGCACACGTTGCCTTATGAATCTGAATCTCTCGTGAGGCCCTGTCCACTGTCAATTACAACAGTGCACATTTTGCCTTACGAATTCAAAACTCGCGCAACGGTATCTTTGTGTCCTGCTGTACCCATGCTGCACTCCATGGACGCTGTAAACCTTCGGCACGTGCCAGGCACCCGCCACCAAGGTTCCACACTTTGTCTGTAAGACTGCAGGCGTACTGTACGCGTCCGACAGTGTAATGAGGACATGTGTCCATGTCGTACACGTGTCAGGCGGAGAAAATGAAACATGCTCAGATTGTACTGTACAGTGCAACCGTGTACATATTTCACACCTGTACACGTTGAAAACCAAACTTGCTCCTGAAGTACTGTAAAGTGCAACCGTGTACAGAAATCACACGTGTACACGTTGAAAATCAAACTTGCTCAGCTCGTCACGCGTAGTGTTTTTGCTTTTACATGTGTCATACCTGTCGTTGTGTGTCATGCATATCAGCATGTGGTCGTAGAATTACAACATGGTAAAGTTGATCTTGGTACGGAACTTCATGGGTATAGAGACGCTGATTGGGGCGGATGCCTTGAATCACGAACATCAACGAGTGGGTACGTGTTCAAGCTTTGTGATGGGCCTATCAGTTGGGCTTCCCGGAAACAAACAGTAGTTGCAAAGTCTACTTGTGAGGCAGAATACATCCCACTCAGTGAAGCATGCAAAGAGGCCGCGTGGCTTCGACGCTTCCATGCCGATGTACTTGGTGCGAATTTGGATCCAACAATTCGCGTTGGGTGTGACCACGCTGGTACGATTGCGTTTGCTCAGAACGAATCTACAAATCGTCGGAACAGGCACATTGATATTACGTATCATTTTGTTCGAGATGCGGTGCAGCGAAAACTGGTCACATTGTACCATTGTCCGACAACAGAAATGCCAGCCGATATGCTGACCAAACCACTTGGTCGCGTACTGTTTGAAAAGTTCGTGGGCATGGTTGGGCTTTCCGAGTGCAAAGCTGCCCAAAGCATGTGATCGAGGGGAGGTATTGCAAATGTGCGACCACGTGCTGTTATCCGGAAAGTGCAAAATCGAGCGACACGTGTACATGACTCGACGGTCCGGACCTTCACCCTATATCACCACATGATACGTGTAAATTCTCAGATTTTGGGGTTCTGGGGACGAAAGTGGACTTTTGGAGGGTTATGCAAATTTGCATAAATACCGAAATTTTGCATTTGGCCCGAACCGTTATGGGGCTACACAGGCAATACTGCAAATCTATTGGCCCTCAGGTCTAATGCTGCAATTCTATTGGTCTGTTATTGTCCACTGATTTGCGGTCATGCTGGTGATATATCTTGAATGATCGGTATACGTTTTAATTACATCATTTCGGCGGTTTCAAGTTGTTCACCATGGTTGTAATGGGTAATTACGGGTGGCCTTGGCGCTGGACACTTGTGTGCGGTGTACAAATGTCTTTCCAGGTTGCTGCGTGTACGTACACTTGTGCACGTCGCCTACATACGGTCCGGCTCGTGTCCGAGTACAGTACATGTGAATTAAAAGTACAACAAGTATTTCTCGCAAGAGACATGTACTTACGTGAGTATTCAGTGTACGCGTCACGCTGTATGCGACCCTTGCATCAGCATGGGCCGTTGTACTACACTCTCGTCAGCATGCCACGTTGTACTGTGCTCTCGTTATGGTGCGCCGTTGGATGCAAGTTGATGACAGTACTCGTGTGATTCACATCGGATATCACGTGAGATGTGTAGAAAGTCTGGATGCACATTGTTGCTACCCGTCATAGTTGTCTGGCAGTGTGTACCGAAATTAGTAAGGTACGAAACAAGGGCATGTATGGGGACTGAGATATGACAGGACTTTGCGTTGTTGGAAATAGAGAGATGCCAAGTTGTTCATTGTGCAAGAATATATTCTGTCATGTCTGGATGCAGATTAGTAAGGTGTGAAACGATTGCATGTATAGGGCCGTGGTTTACAGTCACTAGAAATGTGTAGAAACTGTTGTGCACTGATAGCCAATAGTTAATTCGTAAGGTGGAAATAGAACAGTGTGGACGGGCCAGAAGAGGACCGCGCTTGGTCGCGCATATGGTGAGTACGGTTTACCAGGTGCCAAAGTAATGGGATAGTGTAACACTCAAAGTGTATAAGTATCGCCGAAAGACGGCTCCAAGTAAACCTCGGCACCAACTCCTTCACTCACACACATCAACCTGCCCTCCTTCTTTCTCTTGCCCCTCCGAACCTACCATTATTTCATATCGAATCGTTTGTTGAGTTCATTTTTCATCCATAATATGGCCTCCAAGTCACTTCCAGCTAGCAGCAGATCGTCCACGTACAACGCGGCAGATCGTCCACGTACAACGCGATAATCATGATGACATTGCCTTGACGTCGAATGTAAAGACATGGGTCGCTGTGTGTAGTGTTGAAACCAAGTTCAGTGATCAGAAACTCATCGATCTTACTATGCCATTGGCGATGGGCTTGCTTAAGACCATAGATTGCTTTCAGAAGTTTACACACCGAATCAGGTTTGACTTTGTCGATGCATCCTTCAGGTTGCTCCATGTAGATTTCTTCGTGAAGTTCACCGTTGAGGAAGGCAGTCACCACGTCCATTTGATGCAGCTCAAGGTCAAAGTGCGCAACCAGTGCCAGCAGCAGACGGATAGTTGTGAACTTGATGACAGGGGCGAAAGTCTCAGTGTAATCGATGCCTTCTACTTGTTGAAAGCCTCGTGCCACAAGACGTCCCTTTGCAGTTTCGACTAATTTTCCGGACTCGTCAGGAAGTTGCTTCACTCCGAAAACCCACCTGGACGTCAGGACGTTTGATGCTTGAGATCTTGGAACAAGTGACCATATTTTGTTTTTGTGTTGTGAAGCAAGGTCTTTGTCGATGCCCTTCTGCCAGAAGCGAGCTTTTGGAGAATCCATAGCTTGCTTGTACGAGTTTGGGATTTCCGTTATCACATGGGCGTGGCTAAGGAGTCCAGCAGTCACCAAAGCTGCTGCCCACCACGCCCCAGGCGTTTTGCGAACGCGAGTGGACCGACGGAGATTAGTTGGCAGATCAATCGTTTCTTCCTCAACTACGTGTTGCTCAACTGTTTCGGTGGTTTCGTCCTCCCCTGCAGTTGGGGAGGAGTTGGAGGATTCATCAGGGTCTTGTTGTTCATCCGGCGATGATGCTTCTGATGCCACTGCATCATTTTCTGCAACTTCCTCATCGATGTTCAAGTTGATTGCGTCATCATCAGTTGAAGCCTCCCCGTTTGTATCCATCGGTTCACCAGATTTGCCTCCCGTGGACTCGTCAAAAGTAACATCTCTGGATACGATCACTTTGTGCAAATCACCATCCCACAACTTGTAAGCTTTCGTATTTTCAGCATACCCCAGAAACATTGCCTCCTTTGCACGGGCGTCAAGTTTCTGGATGTTGTGTTTTGGTAATGTATACCAACACTTTGAACCGAAAACACGCAAATGACCAACATTTGGCACAGATTTCATCCATAAGTGGTAGGGGGTCATCTTGGGGGGAATGGCACGTGACGTGACTCGATTTCGAACGTACACTGCATTGGCAAGTGCTTCTGCCCAGAACCCCTTTGTAACTTTCTTGTGCGCTAGCATGGAGCGCACCAAGTTTGCCAAAGTTCTGTTCAGTCGCTCGGCGACGCCATTTTGCTCCGGTGTGTACGCGGTCGTCATTTGATGCTGAGTACCATTCGCAATCAGAAAAGACTTAAACTCCGTAGACAGATACTCACCAGCTCGATCGGTGCGAAGCACTTTGATCTTGCGACCAGTGTGAGTCTGAGCAAGTTGTGCAAACATTTTGTATCGGTCAAATGCTTCTGATTTATGGTGCATAGGGTACACTACTGACCAGTTTGAGTGATCATCTATGAAGGTAATGAAGTACTTGGCACCACCAATGGACTGCACCTCTAAGGGGCCACAAACATCAGAGTGAACTAAGTCTAGACAGAAGTATGCCCGCCTCGAGGACCGCTCTTTTGGGATCACAGATCGAGTGGCTTTGCCGTAGACGCACGCAGAACATTTTTCAGAGATGCAATCATTGTCAGTATTGTGGATTTTGTTAGCCTCATTACCAAGTAGTTTGACTCCACTTACCACATTGTCACGAATCATCGAAGCAATACCTTGAGAATGCACATGTGCGAATCGCTCATGCCACGTTTGCAGAGTGGCAGCATGTGCAGATCCGATGTCACTGACGATGTCGAGAACGTAAAGTTCTCCAACCAATGTCGCAGTCGCCACTACGGTTGAGCCTCGCCTGACCATGCATTTTCCATTTTCGAACCCAACTTTTAGTCCAAGTTCAGTCATTCGACTGACAGAGAGCAGAGAGAACGCAAAGTCCGGAACGTGCAATACATCCGTCAACTTGCACGGTTCGATGCGGCCATTCACATTTAACTTCAAGTGAACGTCACCACGGCCGGCAACCTTTGCACTAGCCTTGGTTCCCATCTGAACAGAGGCGGATTCAAGTGGCTCATACGTCGCCAACAAAGATCGGTCATATGTAATATGAGCTGTACAAGCTGAATCTACGAGCCACGAAGGAAACTTCTCCATATCGTTCGTGTGCGAAGCTTTCGACATCAGACATGTGAAGTCGACGCTGTTTACAACCATGTCGGGATCAGGTTTCTGTGTGACAAATGCAGATTGTTTCCGCTGAGACACACGCCGTTTATATGTGCTAGGAGGAGCCGGGCGACGGCCATTCAACTCCTTTCCCCAGCAGCGGGTTGCCGTATGGCCTGTATGACCGCAGTTCGTGCATTTGTAATCGTTTATGTCCCGATTGTTCGGGGCATGATTAACAAGAGCCGATGTCTGTGAGGAACTAGACTTCATGTTCACTCGTTGCTCTTCCTGCAGCAGACGACTTTTCACAAAGTCCAAACTGAATAACTTTTCCTCATTACCGAGAGCATCAAGTGCAACGATGAGAGCCTCGAAACGGGCAGGCAGACCGTTGAGCACTGCCATGGCCATCTCCTTGTCATCGATGTTTACGCTCATTGACTTGAGGATGGCTGCCAGCTGCTTGACACGATTGATGTATGCAAGCACCTTTTCACCGGAAAGCATCTTCACAGTGTAGAACTCACGACGTGCAGCTAGTTTGTTCAGCAAAGTGTGCCTCTCAAACACGTTGACAATAGCTTCCCACATCTCATGAGCAGTATCAACATCACGTACATGCTCAAGATGCTCATCTGATAGGGAGAGACCAATCAGTGCTTTAGCTTTGCTGTCACCTCTGATCCACTTCTTACGCTCTTCCGTGCGTTCCTCACTCGGAACTCTTCCCTCAACGATGTATTGGTCAACATCACGTAGAGCAAGCAGAAGTTGCATTTTCTGCTTCCACACGTAGAAGTTGGAGTCCGTCAGTTTGTCGATTCTGATGGATCCTCGTCCTCCTTGATCTTCCATTTTAGTGCAAATAAACTTCAAGTATTCGAAAATCCGTTCGGGGATCCCAAGCCGTTAACCGATAGTCAACACAATGGCAAGCCCACCCGTCTAAGAAGTTCGATATGATTACTATAAAGTTGCACTAGGAGAAATTTGCGAACAGATATGTGAATTTATTTGGATGAATTCCCTAACTATTCTGTTCACAAACTACCTTTAAGTGTGCGGCACCGTTCTCGTGGCACTTCAGGTGCCCGTGAGACTCAAACACGCGATTGCAAGGGATACAACGCGGAGTCTCCTTAGCGTTGGCAACTTGAATGCGATGAGACCTAGACTGAATGTGGTCGTAAAAGGCCTTCGCACTATTGCCACTAACGCCGCACACTTTACAATATCGCTTATACCGCGGGCACACCTTACGATTCCTCTTGCGCTCACGCTTGAACTGCTTATCCGCGAGAACAGCCGCTTTCCGAGCAGAAAGTCGATGCGTTGTTTTCTTTATTGGTGCGGGAACAGAGCGCGGAATACGAGGAATCCTATAAGGTGCGGTACTCGAGGAGGGACCCGGAAGCGCGAGCCGAGGCGAAGTTTGATCCTCAGGCTCAAGCACCTCAACGGATACGACCTCCGATGTCCGAACCGTTCGACCGGTGACCAGCTTCCCAGGCGCAGAGCGCACCGGTACTAATTCCAGATCTAACACAACCCCGTAAAAACAGGTATTCACAATAAGGAATATGAAGATAATCGTCAGTAACAGATTTTGGAATTATTGCTCTTAAGAACCACCAAAACGTGCAAAGACAATCACTTAGATGTGTAGGAAATGGAAAGAAACTCAAAACTTACTTTGCATGAGAGAACGAAGAAAAACCAATTACGAGATTGACGACGACGGCGGTAGCGGGATCGGAAACGAAGACGAAGACCAAAGACAGAGACAGCAGCAAGAACCACAGCAAGAACGAAAGCCAAACCAAAAACGAAGACAACGAAGACAGCGGGGGCGATGACCAAAACCACTTCACACAAGAGACCAAGAACGACAGCAGCAGCGAAAACCAAAACCAAGAACGACGGCAAGAACGAGAGCGACAACGACAGCAAGAAGACCAGCGGAAAGAACGACGAGAGACGGCAGCGAAAACGACAGCGACGACGACGGCAGAAACAATGGAACGAGAACGACAGACTCATGCAGTGAAACGACAGCGAGGGACTGGGCCCATATCCTAATGGTAGGTTCGGAGGGGCAAGGGAAAGAAGGAGGGCAGGTTGATGTGTGTGAGTGAAGGAGTTGGTACCGAGGTTTACTTGGAGCCGTCTTTCGGCGATACTTATACACTTTGAGTGTTACACTATCCCATTACTTTGGCACCTGGTAAACCGTACTCACCATATGCGCGACCAAGCGCGGTCCTCTTCTGGCCCGTCCACACTGTTCTATTTCCACCTTACGAATTGACTATTGACTATCAGTGCACAACAGTTTCTACACATTTCGAGTGACTGTAAACCGTGGCCCTATACATGCAATCGTTTCACACCTTACTAATCTGCATCCAGACATGACAGAATATATTCTTGCACAATGAACAACTTGGCATCTCTCTATTTCCAACAACGCAAAGTCCTGTCATATCTCAGTCCCCATACATGCCCTTGTTTCGTACCTTACTAATTTCGGTACACACTGCCAGACAACTATGACGGGTAGCAATAATGTGCATCCAGACTTTCTAAACATCTCACGTGATATCCGATGTGAATCACACGAGTACTGTCATCAACTTGCATCCAACGGCGCACCACAGCGAGAGCACAGTACAACGTCGCATGCTGACGAGAGTGTAGTACAACGGCGCATGCTGATGCAAGGGTCGCATACAGCGTGACGCGTACACTGAATACTCACGTAAGTACATGTCTCTTGCGAGAAATACTTGTTGTACTTTTAATTCACATGTACTGTACTCGGACACGAGCCGGACCGTATGTAGGCGACGTGTACAAGTGTACGTACACGCAGCAACCTGGCAATGTGTACATTTGTACACCGCACACAAGTGTCCAGCGCCAAGGCCACCCGTAATTACCCATTACAACCATGGTGAACAACTTGAAACCGCCGAAATGATGTAATTAAAACGTATACTGATCATTCAAGATATATCACCAGCATGACTGCATATAAGTGGACAATACCCGACCAATAGAATTGCAGCATTCGAACCGACACCCAATAGATTTGCAGCATTGCCTGTGTAGCCCTCTATAACGGTTCGGGCCAAATGCAAAATTTCGGTATTTATGCAAATTTGCATAACCCTCCAAAAGTCCACTTTCGTCCCCAGAACCCCAAAATCTGAGAATTTACACGTGTCATGTGGTGATATGGGGTGAGGGTCCGGACCGTCGAGTCATGTACACGTGTCGCTCGATTTTGCACTTTCCAAATAACAGCATGTGGTCGCACATTTTCAATATGAAAGACCTTGGCGAGGCGAAGACTTGTATTGGTCTAGAAATCGACCGTATACGTTCTAAACACGTCCTGACCGTCACACAGTCGAAGTATGCCCAAGCAGTACTGAAACGGTTCAAAATGTCGGCATGCAATCCTTGCGTTACTCCGATGGAACAGTCTCGACATGTCACCATGCAAGTTGCCGAAACTGGCACTGATGACAACCCATGCTTTGAACCATATCGTCAGGCCATTGGATGTCTAATGTTCCTAATGGTCGGGACCCGCCCCGACATGGCGTTTGCCATTGGAAAGTTATCTCAACACTGTGCCGACCCTCACGATTCGCATTGGACAGGTGTGAAACGTGTTTTGAGATACTTGCGTGGGTCCCAGCATCTTGGAATAGTGTTTGGTATAATGGTAGGTCAGCGGGCCGAAGGGGATTCGAAGGACGGTTGATGAGGTGAAGTTGAAGGATTGGGTACCGATTTACTTCGAGTCGCCAACTTCTGGCGCTACTTATACACTTCTGCAATCTTCTTGAACTCAACTACCAAACACTACGACACACAAACTACAAATGTATTGGCTCTAACACATGTGCCCGTCTTGCTACTCAGCCAAACTGGCGATGGCCCAACAAACATAACAGAAAACCGCCTTACGAATTACCACTGTCATGACGGAGAAATTAGTAAGGCAGTACAACAAAGCACAGCAAAGCACAAATTCCGTTACTATTCCAAATCCAGCGTGGCACAAATTCGTAAGGCACGTTTACAGCTCACACGTTGCCTTACGAATTCAAATCAATCCTGCAAGGACTGTTTACAGCGCACACGTTGCCTTATGAATCTGAATCTCTCGTGAGGCCCTGTCCACTGTCAATTACAACAGTGCACATTTTGCCTTACGAATTCAAAACTCGCGCAACGGTATCTTTGTGTCCTGCTGTACCCATGCTGCACTCCATGGACGCTGTAAACCTTCGGCACGTGCCAGGCACCCGCCACCAAGGTTCCACACTTTGTCTGTAAGACTGCAGGCGTACTGTACGCGTCCGACAGTGTAATGAGGACATGTGTCCAGGTCATACACGTGTCCGGCGGAGAAAATGAAACATGCTCAGATTGTACTGTACAGTGCAACCGTGTACATATTTCACACCTGTACACGTTGAAAACCAAACTTGCTCCTGAAGTACTGTAAAGTGCAACCGTGTACAGAAATCACACGTGTACACGTTGAAAATCAAACTTGCTCAGCTCGTCACGCGTAGTGTTTTTGCTTTTACATGTGTCATACCTGTCGTTGTGTGTCATGCATATCAGCATGTGGTCGTAGAATTACAACATGGTAAAGTTGATCTTGGTACGGAACTTCATGGGTATAGAGACGCTGATTGGGGCGGATGCCTTGAATCACGAAAATCAACGAGTGGGTACGTGTTCAAGCTTTGTGATGGGCCTATCAGTTGGGCTTCCCGGAAACAAACAGTAGTTGCAAAGTCTACTTGTGAGGCAGAATACATCCCACTCAGTGAAGCATGCAAAGAGGCCGCGTGGCTTCGACGCTTCCATGCCGATGTACTTGGTGCGAATTTGGATCCAACAATTCGCGTTGGGTGTGACCACGCTGGTACGATTGCGTTTGCTCAGAACGAATCTACAAATCGTCGGAACAGGCACATTGATATTACGTATCATTTTGTTCGAGATGCGGTGCAGCGAAAACATGACTCGACGGTCCGGACCCTCACCCCATATCACCACATGATACGTGTAAATTCTCAGATTTTGGGGTTCTGGGGACGAAAGTGGACTTTTGGAGGGTTATGCAAATTTGCATAAATACCGAAATTTTGCATTTGGCCCGAACCGTTATAGGGCTACACAGGCAATACTGCAAATCTATTGGGTGTCGGTTCGAATGCTGCAATTCTAGTGGTCTGTTATTGTCCACTTATATGCAGTCATGCTGGTGATATATCTTGAATGATCGGTATACGTTTTAATTACACCATTTCGACGGTTTCAAGTTATTCACCATGGTTGTAATGGGTAATTACGGGTGGCCTTGGCGCTGCACACTTGTGTGCGGTGTACACATGTACACATTGCCAGGTTGCTGCGTGTACGTACACTTGTACACGTCGCCTACATACGGTCCGGCTCGTGTCCGAGTACAGTACACGTGAATTAAAAGTACAACAAGTATTTCTCGCATGAGACATGTACTTACGTGAGTATTCAGTGTACGCGTCACGCTGTATGCGACCCTTGCATCAGCATGCGCCGTTGTACTACACTCTCGTCAGCATGCCACGTTGTACTGTGCTCTCGTTATGGTGCGCCGTTGGATGCAAGTTGATGACAGTACTCGTGTGATTCACATCGGATATCACGTGAGATGTTTAGAAAGTCTGGATGCACATTATTGCTACCCGTCATAGTTGTCTGGCAGTGTGTACCGAAATTAGTAAGGTACGAAACAAGGGCATGTATGGGGACTGAGATATGACAGGACTTTGCGTTGTTGGAAATAGAGAGATGCCAAGTTGTTCTTTGCGGAAAAATATATCTTGTCATATCTGGATGCAGATTGGTAAGGTGTGAAACGATTGCATGCGTAGGGCCATGGTTTACAGTCACTCGAAATGTGTAGAAACTGTTGTGCACTGATAGTCAATAGTCAATTCGTAAGGTGGAAATAGAACAGTGTGGACGGGCCAGAAGAGGACCGCGCTTGGTCGCGCATATGGTGAGTACGGTTTACCAGGTGCCAAAGTAATGGGATATTGTAACACTCAAAGTGTATAAGTATCGCCGAAAGACGGCTCCAAGTAAACCTCGGTACCAACTCCTTCACTCACACACATCAACCTGCCCTCCTTCTTTCCCTTTGCCCTCCAAACCTACCATTAGGACCACTGAGGAATGGGCAGTGCGTTGGCCACTAGGGACTTTCTTCCTCCCGACCAGCGGAAGGCTCACCCACAGCTCACACAACGACTGCCAGAAACTGAGAACTGACGGACCACTGAGGAGTTGGCAGTGCGCTGGCCACTAGGGACTTTCTTCCTCCCGACCAGCGGAAGGCTCACCCACAGCTCACACAACGACTGCCAGAAACTGAGAACTGACGGACCACTGAGGAGTTGGCAGTGCGCTGGCCACTAGGGACTTTCTTCCTCCCGACTAGCGGAAGGCTCACCCACAGCTCACACAACGACTGCCACGATAAAACTGCAAACACACAAAGTTGATTTCCAAAAACTGAGAAGTGACGGACCACCAAACTGAAAAATCGGCTGAAACGGTGCTGAAAACAACGGCGAAAACTGAAAAACTGAAAAACCAAACTTGAAAGCGGAGACTGAAACTGATACCTTGTTCTTCTGCTTGACGAGCTGAACAAACTGATACTTGAACGACGGCGAAACTCGAATTTGAACCAAAACGAAGATGATGACGATCAGCGTTGAACTGGGCCCATAACTATAGGAAGGTCAGCGGGGCAGAGGGAAGAAGGATGGTTTGAAGGTTGGTGGTGGTTGATGGGAAAAGAAGTTGATACCATTTTACTCTTGGTCGCCAACTATCGGCGCTACTTATAGTCTACGAAATACAGTACGGGCCATTAGGGCTGGTCAAGTGACTCTCCTTCGTGCACTCTCGGTTGTTGATAATGTTTTGCACTCTCTGTCGCTGATAATCAGGTGACTCTCCTTCTTGCACTCTCGGTCGCTGATAATGTTTGCACTCTCTGTCAATGATAATTTGGGACCGTCTGAGAGTCAATAATATCTAAATGCACTGTGCTGTAGGGTAGAGACTTTAGTCTACGATTAATGCATTGCAAGTTTTAGAGCAAAAAACACCGTGACATATATTTCATATGTGTCACACACGTGTAGGACAAATGTCATACGTGTCATACACGTGTCAAATCAAGAATAATGAAACATGTTCAGAATGTACTGTAGAGTGCCACTGTGTATAGATATTACACGTGTCAACACAAACATGAAGTATGCTCAGAATTGCGAGGAAAGTGCGACTGAACACATAAACGACACGTGTGCACATTGAAAACCAAAGTTGTTCCGTTTGACGTGCCGAGTGTTTTCGCTTCCACACGTGTCATATCTGTCATTGTGTGTCATACGTGTCAGCATTTGGTCGTACAATTACAACGGTCTTTACATTCGACGTCAAGGCAATGTCATCATGATTATCGCGTTGTATGTGGACGATCTGATGCTAGCTGGAAGTGACTTGGAGGCCATATTATGGATGAAAAATGAACTCAACAAACGATTCGATATGAAAGACCTTGGCGAAGCGAAGACATGTATTGGTCTAGAAATCGACCGTATACGTTCTAAACACGTCTTGACCGTCACACAGTCGAAGTATGCCCAAGCAGTACTGAAACGGTTCAAAATGTCGGCATGCAATCCTTGTGTTACTCCGATGGAACAGTCTCGACATGTCACCATGCAAGTTGCCGAAACTGGCACTGATGACAACCCATGCTTTGAACCATATCGTCAGGCCATTGGATGTCAAATGTTCCTAATGGTCGGGACCCGCCCCGATATTGCGTTTGCCAATGGAAAATTATCCCAACACTGTGCCGACCCTCACGATTCGCATTGGACAGGTGTGAAACGTGTTTTGAGATACTTGCATGGGTCCCAGCATCTTGGAATAGTGTTTGGTAAAGATGATCTGGGTACGGAACTTCATGGGTATAGCGACGCAGATTGGGGTGGATGCCTTGAATCACGAAAATCAACGAGTGGGTACGTGTTCAAGCTTTGTGATGGGCCTATCAGTTGGGCTTCCCGGAATCAAACAGTAGTTGCAAAGTCTACTTGTGAGGCAGAATACATCCCACTCAGTGAAGCATGCAAAGAGGCCGCGTGGCTTCGACGCTTCCATGCCGATGTACTTGGTGCGAATTCGGATCCAACAATTCGCGTTGGATGTGACAACGCTGGTACGATTGCGTTTGCTCAGAACGAATCTACAAATCGTCGGAACAAGCACATTGATATTACGTATCATTTTGTTCGAGATGCGGTGCAGCGAAGACTGGTCACATTGTACCATTGTCCGACAACAGAAATGCCAGCCGATGTGCAGACAAAACCACTTGGTCGCGTGCTGTTTGAAAAGTTCGTGGGCATGGTTGGGCTTTCCGAGTGCAAAGCTGCCCAAAGCATGTGATCGAGGGGAGGTATTGCAAATGTGCGACCACGTGCTGTTATCCGGAAAGTGCAAAATCGAGCGACACGTGTACATGACTCGACGGTCCGGACCTTCACCCTATATCACCACATGATACGTGTAAATTCTCAGATTTTGGGGTTCTGGGGACGAAAGTGGACTTTTGGAGGGTTATGCAAATTTGCATAAATACCGAAATTTTGCATTTGGCCCGAACCGTTATAGAGGGCTACACAGGCAATGCTGCAAATCTATTGGGTGTCGGTTCGAATGCTGCAATTCTATTGGTCTGTTATTGTCCACTTATATGCAGTCATGCTGGTGATATATCTTGAATGATCGGTATACGTTTTAATTACACCATTTCGGCGGTTTCAAGTTGTTCACCATGGTTGTAATGGGTAATTACGGGTGGCCTTGGCGCTGCACACTTGTGTGCGGTGTACAAATGTACACATTGCCAGGTTGCTGCGTTTACGTACACTTGTACACGTCGCCTACATACGGTCCGGCTCGTGTCCGAGTACAGTACATGTGAATTAAAAGTACAACAAGTATTTCTCGCAAGAGACATGTACTTACGTGAGTATTCAGTGTACGCGTCACGCTGTATGTGACCCTTGCATCAGCATGGGCCGTTGTACTACACTCTCGTCAGCATGCCACGTTGTACTGTGCTCTCGTTATGGTGCGCCGTTGGATGCAAGTTGATGACAGTACTCGTGTGATTCACATCGGATATCACGTGAGATGTTTAGAAAGTCTGGATGCACATTATTGCTACCCGTCATAGTTGTCTGGCAGTGTGTACCGAAATTAGTAAGGTACGAAACAAGGGCATGTATGGGGACTGAGATATGACAGGACTTTGCGTTGTTGGAAATAGAGAGATGCCAAGTTGTTCATTGTGCAAGAATATATTCTGTCATGTCTGGATGCAGATTAGTAAGGTGTGAAACGATTGCATGCATAGGGCCATGGTTTACAGTCACTAGAAATGTGTAGAAACTGTTGTGCACTGATAGTCAATAGTCAATTCGTAAGGTGGAAATAGAACAGTGTGGACGGGCCAGAAGAGGACCGCGCTTGGTCGCGCATATGGTGAGTACGGTTTACCAGGTGCCAAAGTAATGGGATAGTGTAACACTCAAAGTGTATAAGTATCGCCGAAAGACGGCTCCCAGTAAACCTCGGTACCAACTCCTTCACTCACACACATCAACCTGCCCTCCTTCTTTCCCTTGCCCCTCCGAACCTGCCATTACATGGGCATCAGGGCAAGGGATGACTTCGAGCATACCCAAGTGTCATGTCTTGGAACCAGGCAACAGTACCGCGGCAAGTTCGTACGAGCTCGCTGGATCTCACATCGAGGTGACTGCCGCCGCTTTATACCTGGGTGTGACACTTCAACATGACACTGTTGGCGTCCAGAAAAGCGTTGAACGAGCACGCTCGGCTTACAAACGGATTAATGTTCTGTGTGCAGCCGGCTTCCATCGCAAGTCGTCCTCGAGCTTCCAGCTTATCAACATCTGTCGCACATATGTTTATCCACTGGCAGACTATGCCATGCATCTCGTTCCTACATCCGGCACTCCGGGTCACGGATGCAGGGAACTCGTTGAAGCACTCAACTAGCTCGATCACCGTGTTGCAGAATACGCTCTAGGATGCATCCAAAAGGAACCACAGAAAATGCATCCATTGGAAGTTGTTGTCGGCGGTCGCCTGCCACGACATTTGAAGATCGCTAAGCTTCCGAATTGACAGCAGCGACCCCGCATTCGTCTGGCAGGACTGGCTTGAAGACTGAAGAAACGTGCTACGCTTCTACGACGGGACCTGAGGGCCCGAGCAGATCCAAGGAACCTTCAAGTGTACCGGTCTCATCCTGCAAGTCCTACAGACTTGTCACAGAGAGGTCTAAACCGCATATGGAACCAGCTCTGCAATCGAAGAGTTCGAAAGATACCGGTCCCTGACAAGGGGCTATTGCCGATTCTGCATGAGAAGGACGCTGCAGTACGGGACAGTGGCATCAGGTATTACACGGGTGCATTTCCCAGTCTGCGTGAAGTATTGAGAGAGGTACTCGGTAGTACTGCATACGAGGAGGGCAAAAGAAGACTCCAGGCCGGCATGGGTGCGATGGTTCGGTCGTATCGTTTGCGAAAACGCACGATCGAAGTGCTAAGGCAGTTCGTAAGTATCGAGAAAGAACATCGAGTCGTAGGATCCTCGGATCGAAGAATACTTCGCAAGAGGCGACGAATATCATCATAGACAACAGGACAAATATGTGGACAAAACTGTTCACAGTGTCCACAGTGATTGCATTATAGCATGTAGACGTACTCTCTTGCCACAACAGTAATAGTCCAAATGGACTTAGTACTTAGGACACCGAGGCGTCTCTAAGTAAATTGTTTCATTTCGAAGCCGCGGATATATGGAAAGTATTGGATCGAGGGAGATGAACCTGAAATGTTCGATATCGAAAACACTTGTAATCTCGAGAAATGCCGCACCGCATTTTTGTGTCATGAACGGCGAGAAACCTGACAAATTTCGCTGGTTACATTTTCCCGTACTATTCCACCCTGTCATTACGTAATGACAGGGTGGAATAGTACTTGTCCCTGAAGTACACCCTGCCTTTCGTCATGCAGCCTCCATATTGTGATCAGCCATCGCGCAGGCGGTTGATTAAGCGAAAGAGCTCATCAACCGTTGTCGGAGCGCAGAACCGGCACATCAAGAGAAGGGGAAACAATAACCTTTTCAAAACCATATTTCCCCGTGATGGTAACTCTCCGGATGGAGAAAATGACGAGCCCGGCATTCCACCCGTCACGAGACTCTCGGACATGGAAACGCAGCCACCTCCAACCGAAGAAGCAGAAAAGAGGAATGTTCTTGCTCAGGATCGTCCCCGTTCCAGAAGCCAATCTCATCCGTGTTCTGATCTCGGAAATGCCGGATCCGGGCGACGGAGGGGCTCGGCAAGAGCCAATTTACCACGAAAGGAACACGTCAGGAATCAAGAGAGAATCGAAAGAGACGAATGCCCTGATGAGCTTGCTTGTAGTAGCTCAGGAGAAGTGGCAGGGCCAAAAGTGCGCTTCTCGGGCAATCAAAGTGCAAGTACAGTACGGCCAAACCTTATTGAGAGTCGAGCAGTATCTGCCATACCCAACACAGCGGGAGCATTAAGCTCGTTTCGCCTCTTTCTGGATAACATGCAAAAGTCAGTACTTGCTCGCCTTGATATAATGGAAGGGAGCAGGAACGGTGTTCAGAGAGATCGCGAAAGTGTCAAAAAGCCCTAACAATCATTAAAGCAGATATTGGAGCAAGAACCAACACTTTATTGAAAGTCAACTCAAAGCGAACTGCAAGCACGTCTTCGAAATGGACGTCCAAAGACATCGTCGATATGGAAAACCCAACTCTGAAGTCGCAAGTGGAAAACGTTTTTTGTATATCTCTCATGTCGCAGGTTATGGCAGATTCCACTTGCTGTTTCATGGAGTACGCGTGATCCATGGGGTCAACCCTTGCCCATACCCACCTCGCAATGGCAGCATTTCTCTATGGGCATCAAAAACACCCCACAAAAAAGACTTTAAGTCAGGCCCCACTGGCGTGCATTGTGATTTCAAATCTCGATTCGTCTGAAAATTATTCGCTGAGGGCGGAAAGCAGGTACAGAGGGATTGCATGCCTGAAAACGAGTCTCGAAGATCGTTGAAAACAAGCTTTCCATCAGACGGTCATGAAATATCCCTCGCACGAGTGGAACATGGGCCAGGCTTCTCCAATGTTATGTTGCCTTTGCGAAACCCCCCGTACTGGCTGGATTCTAAGTACGTCGGAAGACATGCGTTAAAGAAAACCCGACAGTTAGTGGAGACTAAAGCAAAGCCTGATAATAGGGATGTAGACACGAAAAAGGGACGTGAAAGCCTGTACTTGCGCACACCGTATACTCAATGTCTACGGACTTCTTGAGAGAGTCACGTGTGGCGGCCACGAAACGCTTCTTCCAAGATCTGGGGTTTGCGCTTAGACCATGAGAGGCGAGTAGAGGGATACCGCAGGAGTTCGGGCAGCCTCATTTGACCTTCGAGTATCCGGAGCACCCGTTCAATTTTCGTGACTATGTGTCATCTGCGGTGACATCAAAAACCCCTGATGCAAATGTGTTAAACTTGCAGGCTCTGCAAGAAATGATGTCATCTCGACTGGAACTTGACGTTCTGGTCGATTACCATGTGATCGTGGATGATGGCATGCTGAAGATCGGGATACAAAAGAGAGGGTTTAAGCCTGCGGAACGCAAGCAGATTTACAATACAATCAATCTTGCACGTGTTGCTGTTAACTTTTTCGTGACCATAACGCAAGGGAGAGGAATTAAAGAGTTCCTTGGGAGCCACCCTGGGTCGTTGCGAGGAGTTTACATGACTGCTTTGCTTTTTAGATGGTTCGTCCGTGGCATTATAAATGGCAATCGCCATATCGATATGCCTTCTACGTTGGCAGGGGAGACCGAGATATGCCTGCAACAAGAAAAGGGGAAATGTGTCGGACGTGTTGGACACTACCATAGAAACGATCGAGACAATGAGGATAAACTTTTTGAGGAAGAGGATGTGAGCATACAGTTTTGTGGTGAGCTAGAGGAAAGTGGAGGTGCGCCGAAAGGTCGCAAAGGGCAGTTATCCGAGGGTCAGATAGATGATGAAGATCTGAGTGAACGCGAACAAAGCGATGAGTCGCAGCAAGGGAGCACCATGATTCGGTTAAAGGTAAGGGACTTCATCCCGGGGCATTCGAAGCAGAAAGATATATTGGATGCTTACATTTTGAGAATGTCTCTAGCGCAATTTAATCAGCTCTGCACGGACTCACCCAGGAGAACTGAAATGGAGTACAACGCCGGAAACGCCCTTGATCGTCATGACAGGATCGGGGTTCATGCAATAGCGGAAAATGATGATGATTGTGAAGATCGCTCTGATGACAGATTTGATTTTAAACATCTCCTTCATCATGAACAGGAAGGAGTCAATGAAAACTGAAAAAATCGGTGGTACTGCTTGTCAGGGAGACGAACTATGGGTGTGTAAGCGCGGCTGTCTGATTCCCCGGATGCCGAGGTAGAGAAGCAAGATTGTAAAGTAGAAGACGCTCAACAGAGCATGTCTGCAATCTGTATATACCTCTCTCTAACTCTACCTACCCCGCCATTGCTTCCCTAGCGCTCATCGGCGCAATGACCCCCGCAAGGCTGCTCTACCAGCCCCTCGAATGCTGCACCTTGCCCCCCGACTCGCATTGTGCACGATTGCACGATGTCATTTGGTCCTGCGTTAGTGCGCGACGTGGTAATAATGCGCGGGACAGAAGTTAGCCATGAAAACGTCTGGTAAATGCGAACTGACCGGATCTGTGTGTATATCGGTGGCATAACGAAGTTGCGACAGAAGCGTTTCGCGCGCGGTGCACGACGATCGGGTGCAGCTGGGTGCAAGTTACGGGCGATGGTGCGATATTGTCTAAGGCGTTCGGAAATGTGATCTTCCGCCCGTGGAGGGTAGAACGAAAATGCGTTACGAGTTTTAATTTGCTGTTTCTACGATGGCGTCATTCCATGCTGCACGTGGCCCGGGCCGTGCGGCACGCAAATGATCACATTTGGAAAAATCACATTTCGAAAACTTCCTATCACATGCGACGGGCTGCGTTCGCTGGTGTGTGCTTTGTACGAATCTTCAACGTGCATGGAGTGAGGCGTGATCTACCTTGCATCCTTCTGCCTATTCCGAGAGCACCTTTCGCCATGCGGTGCGTGCGTATGAGTGAGACGCACAAACTTCGTCCCACCCTCGTTTCACAAATATCCGACATCGAACGTCGCGGTGAAGGTAGGTAGTAAACTGAAATCAAAAAGACAACCTGGGTGTGCCAACAAAATGGCGTAAACATGTGACCGACGTAGAACATTGAGTGGTTCATTCTCCACAAGTTCTTCCATAGTTCCGAGATCTTTTTCACAAAAACTCGCGTCGTTCTCGGTCGTGATCAGGGAATCGCGTGTGTAAAGATCATGCTTGAAAAAGTACTGCAGCTCGCAGCTTTCTCGAATACCGACTTCGTCAGAGTGTTTCTTCAATGCCGGTATTATTTTCGGGAACACAGTAGGAATTGGCTTGGTATCGAAACTGAACAGGTGGAACAGGCAGGAGCGACATGGTCCAGCCACGCTGACACATCCTCCGAGAACCAGCATGATCGTCCATAGTATACCTTGACACGTACACCAGTGCATCCTTGTATATCGGTCGAATAACGTCGTCCACGTTCTCGGAATCTGTCGAATGTCCCCCACGAGTGAAACGATGAACACACCTTAGGAGGTACCGGCTGTATTGATAAAGCTTCAGTCCTGTAAGCGTTTAGGCATACGCTCTTTTCTTCAATACGTGAAGCGGATCAGTCGTAGCTCGGTGAAATTCTACAACGACACCTCGCGCCTGTTCCAAAACATCTAACAAAGAGTGTTTCCCTACAATTGTTAGCTTGATAACGAGGGCCCTGCGCTGAATAAATTCACGTAGGTCCCGAAATGCTGTCATTGCCGCATCAAAAGCATAGTGCGTACTTCGCAACGGGTTCCCTACTACCTCGTAAATGACAGCCTTAATAAACGCAAGTGAGGGCGAAGGGGGGTGCGGGGGCATGTGTATCGTTTTCGTCCATTCGTGACCCGCGCCAGTGGTCCAGCCCATCACTTTAGAAATATTGTGATGTCTATAATAGCATGGCAAAGACGTTTCACAAACATGAGCGATCCTGCCACTTTTTGTTTGTACGTTTAATAACTTTTACGAAAAATTTCGGCTAACATGGCTGGTTGCATTGCTGTTATGTATATATTTATCAATTCGCAAAAATTAAATCCTTGGAACATTGAATATTACTGTTCCTGCTTTTAGTGCCCTTGCAGTAGAAGGTCAGCGGGGCAAAGGGAAATCGGAGGACGGTTGACGAGGTGAAGTTGAAGGATTGGGTACGGATTTACTTCTCGTCGCCAACTTCTGGCACTACTTATACACTTCTTCAATCCCTTACTATTCCAAATCCAGCGTGGCACAAATTCGTAAGGCACGTTTACAGCTCACACGTTGCCTTACGAATTCAAATCAATCCTGCAAGGACTGTTTACAGCGCACACGTTGCCTTATGAATCTGAATCTCTCGTGAGGTCCTGTCCACTGTCAATTACAACAGTGCACATTTTGCCTTACGAATTCAAAACTCGCGCAACGGTATCTTTGTGTCCTGCTGTACCCGTGCTGCACTCCATGGACGCTGTAAAATTTTGGCACATGCCAGGCACCCGGCACCAAGGTCCTACACTTGGTCTGTAAGACTGCAGCCGTACTGTACGCGGCCGACGGTGTAATGAGGACATGTGTCTAGGTCATACACGTGTCAGACAGAGAAAATGAAACATGCTCAGATTGTACTGTACAGTGCAACCGTGTACAGATTTCACACGTGTACACGTTGGAAACCAAACTTGCTCCGCCTGTACTGTAGAGTGCAACCGTGTACAGAAAGCACACGTGTACACGTTGAAAATCAAACTTGCTCAGCTCCTCACGCAGAGTGGTTTTGCGTTTACATGTGTCATACCTGTCGTGTTGTGTCATGCGGGTCTGCATGTGGTCTTAGAATTACAACACGAAGGGTATTCGGTTGAAATGGTACGTCCCGCAGTGACATGTAAACGTGGTTTTTGCTCTATCCTCCTTGGCTACGGGGATTTGCCAGTAGCCGGAGTTGCAATCCAAGGTAGCGAACACCTTGGCCTCCTCGAGGGAGTCGAGACACTCGTCCATGCGAGGAATTGGGTACGTGTCTCGCACGGTAAGAGCGTTTAAGCGACGGTAGTCGACGCAAAAACGGAGGTTTCCATCTTGCTTGGGTATGAGGACGACGGGCGTCGCCCATTCGGATTTCGATCCGGTGATCACTCCGTTAGCCAACATCTCGTCAACCCAGGCTTGTTCCGCCTTTCCGACATGTGGCCCTCCCCGATACGGTTGGCAACGAAACGGCCTAACCCCGGGGGTGAGTTCGATGCGGTGGTTTGTCACGCGGACCTCGCCCAGAGTCCCGCTACACATGCCCGCGTAAGGTAAGCATGGTGCGAACCTGCTTACGCTGGTGCGGCGGCAGGTGATAGAGGGGGACGACATACATGGGATGGGAAGACTCCAGAGTTGAGGAGGTTGCCGGAGGGGAGTTATCGTTCTGTACCGGCTGGTCCCCCTCGTAAAAGTCCGCAGCGAGAACTGCGTGTAACGGCATCGCCGTGCGGATCATCGCACGAGGATAGGGGATACGAAACCAACTACTTGGTTCTTCGATAATCTCTTGGTGGCCGCTGAGAAATTGGCCACCAAGACCGGAAACTCCTGCCACGGGGAGTGGTGAACCACTACGTTGAAAATGGAGACAATGTGCTTCGGATATAATTGCGGGTTCGGCTCTACGACCGAGAGTCCACTCCGTCCATTGGTGACGTAAACCCAAGTTCGGGTACCGGCAGGGATATCCACAGCACAGGAAAGCTTAAGCTTGGGGGAAGTACGCCCAGCTTCGGGAGAATAGTCCTGCTCCGAAGGGAGCGGAGGGTGGTCCACGGCACGAAGATCCGGTTTCCGGACAATGGGTACTTTCGTACCGTTGTCCAACTCCACGAGCTTACGCCGAAGGTAGACGGCTTCGAAAACTCGTTCGTTAAATTCACAACCCAGAATAACGGGGGCGGCCAATCGCTCACAGACGATGAAGGTACACTTCATGGTGCGGTCACCTAACCGCACCACCAGTGGTATTTGTCCGCTGGTACGCAAGGGCCGTCCATTGGCGTCTGAAATTGTCCGGACTTCGCCCGGGATGAGGAGAGACTCCCATCTTGGAGGTAACGTATCAGCCCTGACAAAATTAGATCTCGCTCCCATGTCGAGAGTGGTGAGTTGCCTCAGCAATATAGCTGGTGTCAGCCCAAGGTCAGCGTAGACCTTGTAATTTCTCCGAGACAGGGTCATCACTGTCTCGGAGGTCGGAACATCCGTCACGAGCACTGGGATGTTCTTCCGCCATGGTCGGCGTAGAGTACCTAGTCCTTCTGGATCGGGGTTATCCTGGCTAGTACGAGTATGGTTGCGGACGAGAATTCGGAGCCGCTTCTCCACTTTTGGAAGTGAGTCTTCGTCCGCCAACTTTGGCGACTGATCCGGGGCGAGGCCCGCGTTTACCTCAGCTGCTGCGGGCTGAAGTTCTCCTAGTTTTTTGGAGGTTGTCGAAAGCCGTCTGGGGGCGGAGCAGTCTTCGTACCCGTGCCTAACGCGGCGGCGGGTCGACTGTGACAACGGGATTAATTACCCGGTTGGCCTCGTAACTGAGGAGAGCAACGGCGCGGAGGTACGCGTCCGTGGGAACCCGGCCTTTCTGTGCTGTACTCAGCTTCTCGTACTGCTGTGGTACGAGGGAGACGTCCTTCACCTTCAAGTCACAGTCGGGGGCTATATGGTCCCCGACCTTGTAACAGGTGAAGCAGATGATCTGCGGTGACGGGGGCCCCGCAGGTCTCTTCGGTTGTCCCAGGACGGCCGCACGAAGGCGGGCCTGTGGATGTTCCCCGTACGCTCCGCGACGGGTTGGTGCGGCTTGCGCCGGTCGCCATAGAAAAGCGAATCTCTATCCTTGAAGGAGGAGTCCTCCGTGGGTAGGGAAGGCATCTTCCCAGCGTTGTTTCCTTTCGTGGCGAAGTAATTTTCGGCACCCGCGGCCGTTTGGTAACTGGCGGTGGGGCCGGTCGTCGAAGACGGAACGCTATCAAGAGCGGCAAGGACCTGTTTACCAGGCACGGCCTGGCAAATTCCACCCGGCCTCCCGAGGCTGGCTGAGCTCGGAGGGCCTCCCCATGGGAGCGCGCGTGAGCCACAGTATCCTCGAACGAGGATCGCGGACGGTCCTCGTGAGTTTGCAGGACCAACGGCTTGATCGCCGGTGTGAGCCCCTCGATGAACAGGGTAGTCCTCTCGTAAGGCCATTGTACGTCGCCACATCTCCCGAGGGCGCTCAGCATCCGAGTAGCGTTCTCGGTCTCCAGTTCGCTCGGTTTTTGGCGTAATTCTCTCAGCGCGGCGAGGGCGTGCTCGATTCGAGGTTGGTCGCGTAAGTGCGCAGCAACCAGTTTACGGCTGCCGCCCAGTTCGCGATCCCTTGGGATTTGCAGTGTAACCCTCTCTGGGATTCATACGCCTCTTTTGCAGGCGAGGACAACAGATGGGGGAGAGCCATCAGGGCCATCGCCTCGGTCATGTTGGCGTTATCAAAGTTCTCCTTGCAACGCGCAAGGAAACTTATGACCCTGGTCGGGTCCCCCCGCTGAACTTTTTAATCTCCCATCACCACGAGGAGGTACTGTAACCTCTTACAGGTCGAGGCGTAGACCTTATCATCCACGGTCTGCCTCTTGTCAGTGTAGTGCAATGCGCCTGTCAGGAAGAGACCGCGGTCCGATGGTCCAGCAAAAGCAACAATAGCAACAAAAAGAACAACTGCCGACGGCACAGCGCTACGGAGTGTCCGACTCTCACTTCTCCGTTTAAACGAGCTTGCGACTCGTAGTAGCTCAGATCCCTGATAGGGGGGGCACAGAGAAACAGCCCGGTCCGGGATCGGTGTGGTAGAGACTTGCGAAGAGAACTGTTCGACGAGTGTGGGGTGGGGCGTGTACGTAGGTAGCCCGGTTCCACTGGGTTGTAAGGCCAATGCTCGTTGAGCTTCTTCGACATGTTTGACGCGACAAGGCCTTCGACAGGGGCGCCGCAACGCAGCCCGACGGGATGAATTAAAGTAGCAGCGCTACACCAATGTGCCGCCCGAGGGCTCGAAACACCTTCAACAGTTCGGTCGCAACCGAGGCCGATGGCACCAACACTGGCTTGTAACACGACAAAGCCCTTCGAGGGAGACGTCGTTGCAACAGACTCCGTCGGAAAATAGGTCACAGTAGCAGCGCTACGTCAACGTGTCGCCCGATGGCCAAGACACCTACACCGGTTCGGTAGCAACCAATACCGATGGTACCAACACAAGATAAGGGAAAATTGGTAGAATTAGAGATAGAAAAGGATAGGGAAATAACGGAAAAGGAAAGGGAACCCCCGAGCGCAAACGATAAACTAATCTGTAGTAAAAGGGAATGTCTTGTAAAAGACGGGCTTCGACAAAGGCGATATCAGACTCTGGCAACTCGGGTTACCTTTACTGACTCGTGGGTCAGAGGTCTAAGGTATGTATCGCCGTGCCGGAGCTACTACAGTAGCTCGCGGCGCTAGATCCTAAACCTAATGTAATGTCAGCAAAATTAATGCGAACAAATTATCTAAATAAAAGTAAACAACTAAAAATTAAAACTGTGGAAGTATTCACACGTGTGTCCCCCAACCCGGACTAATTGTCATATCCAATTGTTTTCCTTTCACTTCACCCCCCTGGAAACCCCCATATTGCACTACATATCCCCCTTTTGAGCGCCCTTGTACAGCGCCAAGCCATCGTATAATCTGCTGCCGTCTCCATCCTTCTCAACCGTCAATCAGTCTGCCCGACAAGCAGACAAAGATAAGACGACACATCATGTCTCCGCCTACCTCAGAGGGAACCGTCGATATTACCAACAAAAACCGTCCCGGCGTCGGTTATTCACGAGACTCTTCTGAGCCTTCGGAACTTCTCTCTGTTCCCCGTTTACCGCCTGTTTCCAACGTATCCGCTCCGGCCTTCCATCCTGGGCGCGATCCCTTTGCTCCTGTGGCGCGTAGTTCCATTCTATCGAGCTCCTACAAGACAAACTCATGCGGCAATATCCCGCTCTATTCGCTACTGCGAAATGGTTTTCTGTAACTGGTGTGCGAGATTTTGTCGACATCGATCGTTCCTTCGCTGATGGCGCTATCATGTTACCGGGAATCTCACTGCAAGCCATTCAATCGTTCGACTGGTTAGCCCGGATTGCTATTCCTACTTCTATTCTCAATCACACTTCCGCCCGTGGTCGTCAAATATTATCGACGCGGTTCATGAATGCTGTTTGCGATCGGCTCGAGGTCCCAATGACCGGAGGTCTCATCCACATAGACTACGGCTGTGACACTTGGCAATACCGCACCGACGGTGAGCGTCCATATCTCTACAACCTAATAGCCTGGACCCTTGGCAATCCTCCGCGAGAAGCCAACAGTAGATGGTACGGTCAGCGTACTGTAACCAACGACACCATGCTATGGACTCAAGCCATAATTCCAAAAGACTTCCGCCATATGCATCGGGGCTATCAGGTTCTCGTCGGACCACTGTGGCCTCCATGGCTCTCCAATTTTTCCTCCTCTTCAAATCTTCAGCGTGCTTCCCCCCTTCTCATCCCTCTAATTCCTTGTCTTCACCTCCGGAAATCCTCCTCTCCACTTTTTTCTTAGCACGATCCTCCTTTTTCCTTGGTATTTTCACGTCTTCCAATTCTACGAGTTTCTCCGTGATTTGTACCATTTCCCTTTTTCCATCGCGGTGTACCTCTTACCTCGTCTTAATGAGCATTCTTTTTCCCTTCCTCCAGCTTTCGGCATGCGAAACTGCTCTTGTTTTCCTCCTCTTCCCTGCAAACTGTCTTTCCATCAGCGAGCGGCTGCATAACGACTCCCTACTATTTTTCTCCAGGTCATTTGCCGGCTCGCTCAGCTTACCCGGACGTCCTCAAGGGCATCCGCAACCATCGTTACTTTAGGGTGCATTACTGTCCGTTTAGCTCCCCGATAGGTGGTTTTTCTCTTCCGATTGCATTCCCCATGCAGAGTCCTTGTTCGTTGTGCTGCATGCTTCATATTTTACGAGCGTCCATGCCATGTTGAAGTCAAACTCACCCCAAAATTAATAAACTGGCGACAAGAGGTTCGCTAGAAAGCTCCTGTTCGGCAAACTGCGGCGAGGTCAGAAACCAGTGTCATTCTCATAGTTGTGACGACATAGGCTTTGCCCTCTCTGTCCTTGACAGCTTCCCTTATTCGTGAACTCCGAATCGTGCCACGATTGGTATGGAACTTCAACTTCCTCGCCCGTGAGCACGGTCAGAGCATACTTTTCACTTCCGAGTTGTCACTTGAAGCGGCGAACTTCGGGGCAACCGCGAAACAATCGTTCTAATTTCTCGTAGCGTACGTGAAAAATACCGACGAGTTGTGCGTGCCGTGTGGGATCTTGTACAGTTCTCTGTCAAATTTTGGTCATCCTCCGAGCAGTCATCAGGGACCATTTTCCACGTTTCCTTGTCATATAATAGACTTGTTCGCTGATTGTGTTAAAGGCGATCTGGTTTCAGAATTTTCGGCAGTGTGGGTCGTAAGATACCACGTCGATACGACAAAGTGCTGCTTTTGCGTAATTTTCTGCACAGTAGATGAGACAAACGGGTTCCTTCCTAACGTTCTTTCGTATCTCTCCGCAAAATGTTTGTTTGAACCCCCTTCCGCTGTACGACCACATGGGTCATACATATTTTGGGTTCATTGCTCTACCGACGTGCCCCTCTATCTCGATCCTCTTGGCAATCAATTTTTTTCTCGGGAAGTCATGTCAATTTCGCACGATCGTCGTGAAGCGTCGGCGAGGTCAATTTCCTCCTTCATGGACTTCATCCTCCTTTTGCTAACGACGAGCATGTACGTCGGTCGCGTAGGTCTCCATGATGACGTCTTCTTGGATCTCTTGCGCTCCTCTAGTTCAGACATAAGATATAAGTCCAGCGACAAAGGCCGATTGCCTACATACTTTCACCAAAACGATCGCAATCCCGATGCAGCGGTGCACTGCGCATGCGATTGTGTGTTCTGTCCCTGGGTCCAGCTTCCGGGAGAGAGAAGAGAAACCTAAATGGCGAGAAAAAACTGAGGTGTGAGGCAGTGAGTGTTACGTGGGGGAGCTCAACGTTCGCTTCATGGGCTCGCCAATATGGTCTGACCGGAACGTTTGCGTCATCGACTTACTTCTGGGGGATCAGACATTTTCCTGATGCCCGGTGTATCCCTTCCGCATCGCGGACCGGACTGTCTCTCCTACGCGGGGCAGGGAAGCGAAGGGCGACTCGCCAATACGTTGGATCCTGACTCCACCGATTTCTCTATCAACTTCTTTTGGCCCTGTGCGACTATTCATCAATCTCCGCTTGTCGCTCCGCGCTCGCCCGCGATGCGGGCTCTTCCTTCGCTCTCCATGAAGCGCCTGGTCTTGAATGTTGAGTGTACTGTAGACGTCTTCCTTCTCTTGGCGCGGCGATGGCCTTGTAGTGCAATACGCACCTGATAAGGGGGGTGAAAAGAAGTGAAAAAGGAAAAAATTGGATACTGTGGTCCGGGTTTGGGGGACACACGTGTGCGACGAAGCGCACGATTATTTTAATTATTTAATTTATTTACTAATTAGATCTAGAATCTAGAGCCGGGAGCTACTGTACTCGCCCCGGCGGGCCTCTATATAACTTAGCCCTTTGACCGACCAAGTCAATAAACCAACCCGAGTTGCCGGAGTTGAATGGCGCCTTGGTCGAAGTCCGTCTCTACCAAGACACTCGCTTATACCTAAGCCTACGGCATCCTTCAGCGCTCGGGGGTACCCTTCCTTTTTCCTTTATTTCCCAATCAAACCCGAGTTGCCGGAGTTAGATCTCGCCTTCGTCGAAGACCGCTTCCGTTCACGCGACGCGCTTCCCTTCTACGCTGCTAACGACATCCTCTATTGCTCGGGGTCCCATTCCTTTTCCTTATCCTTTTACCTTTTCTATCTCTACATCTTTTTTTCCCTTAATTGTGTTGGTTCCATTGGAGTCGGTTGCGACCGATCCGGTGTAGGTGTTTTAGCCATCGGGCAACACGTTGTGTAGCGCTGCTACTGTTTCAAGTTCCGTCGGAAGGCTGTCGTAACGACACCTCCGTCGAAGGTCTTACTGTATAAGACAGAGTTGGTACCACCTACCGCGATCGCGATCGCGCTGGTGAGGGTGTGTTTAGCCATCGGGCAACACGTCGGTAGTAGCGTTGCTACACGGTTACGATCCCGTCGGGTAGTGCTGAACAAGCCCCCGTCGTAGACCTTGAATTATACACAAGGTGCTGAAGATGCTCGTCGAGCATTGGCCTTACAACCCAGCGAACCGCGGTTACATTCTCGTAGACAAGCCCAACCCGCACTCGCCGAGCACTCAAGTCTTCACAAGTCTCTACCACCATTATCCTCCCGGGCCGGGTATCTTTCCTTAACCCCCCCGTCGGAGTCGCGCTACCGTGGGCCGCAAGCCCACACGAGGGGAAAGGGAGTCTCGAACACTCCGTAGCGCGTGCCATCGGCAGTGGTTGTTGCTGTTGCTGTTTTTCTTCTTTTTGTTTGACCGCCGGACTGTTTTCGCGGCCTGCCAGGCACATTGCACCACAAAAGTGGTCTCCCGACCTAGAATTGTCTACAGGAAACCCGACCTAGAATTGTGTCGACGACAGTCTCGGTCTGGAGACGCACTACAAAAGTGGTCTCCCGACCTAGAATTATGTCGACGACAAGGAAGTTGGTCTGGGTAACGGAGTCTCTTTTTTATTTTTTGTTCTTATATTTTTTTAGGTTCGTTCGCTACGCCGAACGATGTCAACAAGCGCACCCGGGGACGTCGGTCCCGGGGCGAGTAGGAGCGGATCGGCACGGGCGTCGAGGATCCCGAGGGGTCCTCGCACCCGGAGCCAGGCCAATACGGCCATGGATCCCGGAGATCAAGAATCCCCTACGGGGATTGCCGCCGACAAGAATGACCTCGACGAGAAGTTCCAGAAGATGGGCAGCGAAATTCGCCGAGAGAATAAGAAAATTCTCGAGGATGAAATAGCCCCATTGCAAACGCAACTTGAGCTGAAAAATTCCGAGTTCCACGCGGCGTTGCAAGAGCTGACCGCGCGCGTGGGACTCGTCGAGAAAAATTGGCGACGGGACCGACGGCATCGATCCAGAGGTCCTCGCTTCATTGAATCTTTCGGTCAAGGACACGAGGCGCGACGCGAATCAAGCCTTGGAGTCCTTAGGAAAATTTAGAACAAGCATCGATGAATCGATCGCGCAGCGCAAAGTCTCAAGGACCTTGAGCAGGCCACGAATCAAGCTCCGCAAGGATCTGACGAAGAGCCGCTCTCTTCGGGTAGAGAGGGCGACCGTCGATCGAAGAAGGACAAGCCCGCTCGTCAGCGGAGCTCCAAGTCAAAGCCCTCGAAGAAAGACAACCGACGTGCAAGCAAGGGTCACTGTAGTGACGATCCGGAGGACCGCGACTCACAGTCGGAGTCGCTTGGTCCCTCCGAAGATGGTAACGGCGGTTCGTCAAACCATTCGGGCAATTCCGAACACCGTTCAGAAGACGGAAACGGAATTTCGTCAAGCAAGAAAATTTCCTCCAGA
The DNA here is from genome assembly GCF_000350225.1 of Chondrus crispus. Taxonomy (NCBI): domain Eukaryota; phylum Rhodophyta; class Florideophyceae; order Gigartinales; family Gigartinaceae; genus Chondrus; species Chondrus crispus. The sequence goes on from NW_005179262.1 coordinate 60,839, forward strand.
CGAGGCGGAGTCACTTCGTCCGCCTCGCGGAGAGACAAGGACGCGGAACCCGAGGATGTCGCAACGCGGCGCGGGCCGCGATGGGAGGAGTTGGAGGAGCTGAATCCGACCAACTACCTCTTCAAGAAATTACTTTCGTACCGGACGTACCGCTTGCGGAACCCGCAGACATATTTGTCAAGTTCCCGGCGGACCGCCGTGCAAAAAATCAGGAGAGATATTCTGCCTAAGGTGAAGAAGGACAACACGTTCACAGGTGAGGACGGGGTCCTTGTGTTGGATTTTTTGGCAAAGTTAGTTCAAGAGTTTGATACTCAAGAAATGAACAAGGGGCAAGCGATCCGCTTGTTGCCCGAATTTCTAAGCGGCATCGCCTTGAGACAGTACACTTCTGTGTCTCAGACGGCCGGGTCCCATCACGGAAAGGTGTCCGTTTGGCCAGAGGCCGTACAGTGGTTGTTAAGGAGTTTCGCAACCGACGGGGCGATCCGTCAAGCCGTGCTCGCATTGCGAGAAGTTCAGCAAAGACCGTCTGAAGACTAGATGGAATTTTACATTCGCCTAACAGACGCGAGTAATCGCTGTGGGAATGTTTATTGTATGGAGGAGCAGATGACCATGTTCATCGAGGGGCTAGATGCCAGCATCAAGCCCATGGTCTCGCAGTATCGACAAGATAACCGAGATGTCTCATTTTTGAGATTGGTAAATTACGCAAAGGCGCATGGCTCGACGAGCCGCGCCAAGGACAAGAAGACCAAGAAGGTCACGATTCAGACGCCGTCGACGTTCAGGGCGGGGAAGAAGCCCAGGGCTTCCTATCCCGGTCGTAAAGGTCACGCCGCCGTCCACTTAGCCAAGTCAATCTCCGCTTCAGATGAAGGCGGTGCGCACGGAAGCAGCGAAAATCATTATGAAGGAGCATTGGTACCCGAAGGCAATTTTATTGAGCCATCGGAGGGCTACGGACACGAGGACTACGGGGCAAGCGCGTCGTCAACTTTACCGACGCCCACATACACGACGGAGTCGTTTTCAGAGCCCACGGATCCCGTGATGATGTTCCGGCGGCGCGGCCACACGCCGGCGCCGCGCATTCCGATGGAAGACAAGGGTACAACGTTTCGAAGGCCAGCCTGGATGGGAAGGCCGCAACATCAAGGAAGGCCGCCGGCCTGTGGAGAACCTAGGCCGCAATATCCCGTCAAGAAGCACGGACTGGTGTGCTATCATTGTTACGAAAAGGGGCACGCCGCGCCAACGTGCATTCTTTCCCTCCGGTAAACGCACCGAGTTTTGGAAAATTATGAGGCGTTGTCTCCGATGGAGAGGTTAGGGATACCATCGACGAGTTATCTGAAGGTCAAGAATTGGTTCGATTCGCAGACGGCGAGCACGCCGAGTGCTTCAACGCCGAGGTCGAACCCACCCTTCAGAGGGCCCGCCGCGGGGCCCGCGTCGTCGGACGTGAGAAGGAACCCGCAGCCGCAGGGAAACTAGAGGGGGAATCTCGAGGGAGTAACGAGAGGCGCAGGTTCAACGCACTGCGTCCGGGACTCAGTCCCGTTCCCCGTCTCTAGCAAGAAGGGAAGGCCTCGACGAGGAGGTAGTTGAAATAGGGGGTAGGCCGAAGGAGCCGAATGTTGTGAAGAAAATTTTAAGTCGAGACAAGGATCGTCCGATGGATCAAATTCGTAGGCCCTGGTACAGGGTTAAGCGACAAGAGTGTCCAGACAAGATCTTGGTCCTCGCGCGAAAAAACTACAAAGTTTACGCGGATATTGGACCAACGGTCGGATTGATGAGTCCAGTGTTGTCCGTGTTGGACACAGGTGCCGGACCGAATTTGGTTCGAAGGTCGGAACTTCCGGCAGGAATGGAAATGTTGGTGTCCTACGGACCGACCCAAGACATTGGCGACGCGAACAATAGGCCACTCCGGACTCTTGCCACAATTACAATGCCTGTGAGGCTTGGAAAATTTGTGGTCGCAGCCGAGTTTATTGTATGCGAAAAACTAGCAGTCCCGCTAATTCTAGGCGCGGACTACTGTGACCGGTTTGTGGAAGCAATTTATCCAAGGAAGAAAACGGTTGAGTTGGCGGACTTCTCGGAGGTTCCGATAGTTAGGCGGTTCTCGACGAGAAAAGGGAAGAAGAATCTCGTCCCGGGAGAGGACGAGAATGACGGAAAGGGGGAGCGAATTTCCCATAAGGTAAAAGTGGCAAGAGCCACGACTATCGAGCCAGGGACGCAACGCGTCGTGGAATGCACCTCGAAGAGGGCGGGCTTGGTTGTAGTTCAGCCGTACTCGTCGTTGCACGAAAGGCAGGGGTTAACGTACACGAATGGTGTCGTTCAGGTTGAGCCGGACAGGCCATTTCGTTTACTCGTTGCGAATTTTAGGACATACCCTGTCAAGGTGCAAAAAGGCCAAGTGGTGGCGGAATTATTACCCCACCCGAGGGCCGTGCTCGAGAGCAAAACCACCATTGGTGAAGTTCTCGGAATTCAAGAAAGGAAGAAGGAAAATTTTCCTAATTCTACCAAGACGCCTAAGGGCGAGACAAGATGCGAACTGTCGGATCAAGCGCGCGAGGACCAGCCAGAAGAACGGTCGAGTGGGCTCTCTGCGACGGCATCGTAGAAGCCGGAGCAGCGGATTGAGCCCCCACCGCCGGACGTGGAGGACCTCGACCTGAGCCACGTGCCGGAACGGCTGCGCGAGCGGTTCCGACGGATGTTGAAGAAGTACTCTAAGATGTGGGATGGGACCCTTGGTGAAATTAATACCACGGTGCACCGGATCGAGCTGGTCTCGGAGACCAGGCCCATCGCACAAGCTCCCTACCGGGCCGGTCCAAGGGCTGGGGAGGTCGAGGACGCAGAAGTACAGAAGATGTTAGAAGCAGGAGTCATCGAACCGGCGCAGTCAGAATGGGCGTCGCCCGTTTTATTAGTGCCCAAGCCGGACGGATCGATGCGCTTTTGCGTAGACTACCGCAGGTTAAACGCGGTAACGGTGAAGGACACGTACCCTTTGCCGCGCATGGATGAGTGTCCGGACTCGCTTGGTGACACCAAGGTTTTCTCCGCGTTGGACGCGATTTCGGGGTATTGGCAGATGCCTATTTCCGAAGCGGACCGCGACAAGACAGCTTTTTCGTGTCACTCAGGTCTCTACCGTTTTCAAGAATGCCCTTCGGGCTTACCAACGCGCCGGCGACGTTTCAGAGAGCAATGGATATCCTGCTTTCTCCGTTCCGATGGAAGTCGTGTCTGGTGTATTTGGATGATGTCATCATCTTCAGCAAGTCTTGGCAAGAACACAATGTTCATGTTGATGAAATACTGTCTGTATTGGAGAAGGCAGGTGTCAAGCTCAAGCTTCGCAAGTGCGAATTTTTCGTCGAAAAGATCAAGTACCTGGGCCATGTCGTTCGGATAGGTACATTGGAGGTTGATGCCGCTCGCATCGCGGCGTTGGAACAAGTGAGGTACCCTCAAACGCAGACCCAGCTCAGAAGCTTCTTGGGACTTTGTAATGTGTACCGTCGGTTTGTCCCACATTACGCGAAAATCGCGCATCCGCTCAATCAACTATTGAAGAAGGGACAACCGGTCCAGTTGGAAGGATTCGAAGAACCGTGCAAAAAAGCTTTTTATAAGCTCAAGGACTCCATCTTGGCACCGCCGGTGTTGGCGCTGCCGAAGAAGGACCTACCCTACTCGGTAGATACCGATGCAAGCGACTATCAAATCGGCGCTGCATTATTTCAAACGCACCCGGATGCGCAACGCAAACCCATCGGGTTCTTTTCAAGAACGTTAGCCGCAGCCGAGGGAAACTATTCTGTATCAGAAAAAGAATGTCTAGCGGTAATTTGGGCCGTACAGACTTTAAGACCATATCTATATGGCGAGCACTTCATCGTGCATACCGACCATGCCTCATTGAGGTGGTTGATGAACGTAACCGACCCCAGCGGGAGATTAATCCGATGGAGGCTACGCCTCTCGGAATTCGATTTTGAAATCAAGTACAAAAAGGGAAAGGCTAACAGCCAGGCGGACGCTTTGTCAAGGTTGCGAACCGCAGGAGAAACCGTCGACGAAATCGACGACGAAATCCTTTGCTTTATGGCCGAATCGGCCGAGGGTACAGTGGAGGACGAGGACAGTTTTGACGCGTTAGACGACATCCTCGCTCTTGAGGGGGGGACCGCCCCTGATCGCCTCGATCAATTCCAAGCTGTCACTCCGGAGGAGCTCATTCGCGAGCAAGCCGTCGACCCCTTCTGCAACCGCATCAAGGAAGAAATGGACGCCGGAAAGGTGCGAACGTTCAGCATGAAGACCGAGGAATTCGAAGGAACTCTATGCCGTACCGCGGCGGAGTTTGTACAAGTGGTGATGCCACAATCGTTAAGGGACCGCGTGCTAGGGTTGAGACACTACACAAAATTGGCAGCCCACCCGGGAGGCAGGAAACCTTTCAAGACTTTGAGAAGATATTTTTACTGGCCTACGATGGCCCTAGACTGCTATGCAGTCGCGAAGAATTGCGCCGCATGTGCGCGGGAAAGGGTGAAGTTAAGAAGAAACACGAAGGAAATGAAGCTGTTCACGCCCAAAGCTCTGCTGGAGTTTGTCGCCATCGACATCCTCGGCGAGCTAATTACAATAAACGAGGAAATCGGTATATTCTCGTGATCAGCGATCGATACTCGAAACTGATACGAACCGTACCGTTGAAGAAGATATCAGCTGCGCACATCGCACAAGCCTTCGTTCACCATTGGGTATTCGTGTACGGACCGCCGGTCAAGCTGCTGTCCGACAATGGAACACAGCTCACGGCCCGGTTCTTTCAGAACGTCTGCCGAATTCTCGGCATACGCAATGTGTTCACGACTACGTACCACCCACAAGCCAACGGCTAAGTTGAGAGGTTTAACCGCACGCTGACTTCCGCGTTGCAAAAATATGTTGGAGAGCATCCCAAGGACTGGGACCTATTTAGCGACGCTGTGACGTTCGCATACAACACGCAAGTTCATCGAACTACGAACATCGCGCCCTTCGAGCTGGTGTTAGCTCGGGCGCCGAGAAGCATTGCGTTACAAGCCCAGCCAAGTTTAGAAGGAATTAGCTCGAATCGAGCGTACTACCTGAAATGGCAGTCGTGGTCGGAAAGCATGATGGAAGGCGCTGATAAGAGCTTGCGGAAAGAACAAGCGCGCTACAAGCGAAACTTTGACGCAAGGCTCCGCAAGCCGAAGTATGACATCCCTTCAGGATCATACGTATTCCTTCGAAAAGAGCAAGGCACGGCCGCCGAGCCGAAACATAAGTTGGCACAAGTGGCTACGGGTCCGTATCAAGTGAAGGTGTCAACTGAGAATACGGTCGTCATTGCCATCGGCGACCAAGAAGAGCGCGTGTCGCGAGATAGAGTCGAATTAGCCCCTAGTCCCATGGACTACACGCCGATAATCGGGCTACGACAAGCGCGACAATTCCTCAATCGAGAAGGGGAACGAGAAGAACCCGCCGCGCAAGCGAAGGATAGGACGGATGGCGGACCTTTGATAAATCAGGAAGCTGCGGGCATCCCGCCCGATCTACAAGAGATGGGAGGTTCGGAAGAGCAGGATGAGGATGAGTCGCGGGCTCTTCGGAAGAGGGAAGGACAGTTGGACACGCAGCAAGAAGGAGCCGAGAGTCAGGAGTATGTGATCGACAAGATCGTGGACCACGGCTACGACGAGGAGAAATTAATTCTCAAAGTGAAATGATATGGGTATACCATCGAGGACGCAACGTGAGAACCTATTGAGCAAATCCCCCGCAGCGCGATAGTCACATATTTCCGAAGGAAAAGGCTACCCTTGCCCGCGCAAGTGGAACGCGCAAAACCGGGATAGCCATCGTGAAGATACGCAGGAGTCGGAGGTGGGGTTATGATTCGACACTCGAGAGGGGGAGTATGCAGACCAGAGATCAGAGTTGGAGTAAAGGGGAAGTGAAATGAGTCAGGAGACCCGTCGTTAGACTCCGCAGATGACAAGACAGGCGTGAGCATGCCACACCACAAAATGGAGATCCTATTGTATCCCCGGAGGGGGTACCATTCTTAGTTGAAGGCACACGCGTCGCTGTAGGACGCACGTGAAATGACGATTGGGATCACCGGTCCGCCCTCGTGGGTGTGATTTGATCAAAAAAATTTGGTGTGTCGGAAGCGAGCGGTTGAACGAGCGGTACGAGTCAAATATTGAACACCGGTCGTCCTTCGAAATCATAACCAAAATCGAGGAAGGATTGCCGAGATCGTTGGTGGCACGCGCAGTTGTTGTCCCTTGCCGGAGCCGACGGCACATATACCAAAACCGCCCCGCGGCAAAGTCGCGATCAACAGCGTGCGAAGGCTTCTTGCCGAATTTGTGCCCAACGCACTGACCCCGCTCGACGAGCGAAAAGATACGTCTACATGGACCATCGCTGCGCTGAACCCGACGAGACAGCGTGCAACTAAGCTATCGCGTGTACATATAGAGGACAGACGCCCTCTATCTGCTAAGACCGAAGACCACGCGAAAGACACAGGCCGTGGCAAAATTGTGTCACAAGCCCGTTTTGTAACACGTACTCTTCCAATACCGACGTCCTCATCGAGGAAAACTGTTGTTGAACAGGATCAGCAGGGACAGACACTGTCACGCACATAAATTTCCTGCGTTAAGAGCGATCTACATACCCGCTTACTACAGCAACCGACCCCCCCTCATGTCTTTCTTCTGTTTTTGTTTTTGTTTTTGCCTCTTTGTTTTGTTTTTGTGACGTAGAGAACAAGAACCCCGCACCGCGGAGAACGAGTAACAAGCGTACCGGGTCCCGTGTGAGCAAATGGGACGCCAAAGATCGAGGAGGCCCGGTGAATCGTCGATTGTAATTAATTTATTACACTGTGTGTCACGTCGAGAAGGAGAGCGGGCCTTTTTTCTAAGTTGTACAAGAACGTCAACTCGCGAGACTTCGTATGTCTGCCTCAGAGAGAGTACCGCGCGAGTATTCGGAGAAGATTCTGACCGACGAAGGACACCGCAACGCCCGAAGTTATGCCCTAGACGAGGATCCGTCATCACGATGTTGCTAGAGCCGACGGCTTCTCTGTTTGTACCGACGGTTGTTTCTAACAGCCGCAAGGGCAGGACGCATACAAAAAGGGGCGAATTTGGAGAGTTGGTCCCCTGAAACGAGGTCATGACAGACGGAGGGCTACGAAGCTAAAATTTCTATGTATTGGATTGAGGGAGGACGTACCAAAAAAATGATGTCCATGTGAATTATATTGCGCGTGTAGGGTGAGAATTCACCAGCACGACGAAGAACGACGTAGTGGCTTCCGGCGACCTTCAGAGGACGCTTACTAATTCTACAGTACTTGCAGGGAAGGGCCTATTGACCATGGTAGAGATACCGGTATCAAGTCCCGGAAGGAGTTGAGGGGATGCGATTACTGAATAGGAACACACACGTTGGCCGGAGAGACGCGCTGAAGATGAACACATCGAATACGACGTTCTCGCAGGAAAGGACTCGTAAGACAGGACTGGCAAAGAGACTACAGTCACGAGGCGCTCCCTTCAAGATCTGCCCCAGTCGCGTTTCGGAAATGTAAAAGGGGATAGTCCCCCAAGTGCGCAAGCTGATCGCCCAGGGGGTAAGAGACTCAGGGACTCATCGAGCCCAGTCCCACGACACGTATTGAGAGGAAGACGGATGAGGGGTGAGACACTCCCGGTGCCGCTGGAAGCCCTGAACGGCAGAACGCATTGGAAGGGATGTTCTGTCTTAATATTATGCGAGAACGCCAACGCGACGCAGACGACGCAGGTGTCTCCTGACACTCGACAGGGACATAATTTTTTTGTGGAGGTCGTAGGGGAAGTTGGAGAGAAATTCGAGCACCGAGCTCATTTCCTTACCATCGGGGAAACGACCCCGCCCCTCGACGAGACCCATGTGGGACAGACAGAAGAGGTCCAGCCAGTCCACCGCATTGTCTTGTGGTTCACCGTCGGTGATGAGTAAGAGCCGACATGGGCGAACTACAGTGCGCTGAGAGCAGGAATGAGGAGATACAACATGCGTCCGTGTCGGGGAGAGGTAAAGGACACTTCGAATCGAGCCCGGGCGGAGAATCCCATCCCCTCAGAACTAAGGCAAGGAAGAAAAGGAGGTTGAAATTTTCCTCAACTATAGGGCCGCACGCCAGAAAAATAACGAAGAGAATGCCTATTTCGCCTGAATTTCGGCAACGGGATCAGGAAAAATTAGGACACTTGTCCACGCGTCAATTTCGTGCGAGATACTTCAACCCCGTGGAGCTTGACGCGCGACGACGTCCCCAAGCCGAGGATCGGCACCGTTTCCGATTGTTGATACGCAAGGTGATCAAATTGCGAAATCTAAGGAAAGAGGATCTAGGTTCCAACGTAATGTACGCGTCGGCAAATTCGGACAGCAAGAGAATTGAAGGCCGTCGGCACGCTGATAGAATGGCAGTCTGAGGAGCTCTCGCGCACGATTCATCAAACCATCCACACAAGGAGGACAATACCTCGACGATAATGAAATGGAACGTCGAAACGGGCGTCTACAGTGACGTCGTAGCGAGGGTAGAAGGACAACGTCGCCAGTATTACGTGGACCATATTTTATTTCCCCCAGGGACAGTGCAAGGGGACCATCCCACGGAAAGGAAAGGAGTCTGCAGGACACCATAAAGCGAGGCTGGTACCTCGTCATTCGTACCGGACGCATCGCCAAGAAGGGAATTGAACCTCGATCACGCACCAGAACCCTCAACGCTATTTTTTTTGAAGGGTAAGGCGCAGACCTAGAGTGGCGGATGTCAAGGAGGACGGGATAGGATGTAAGCGACCAAGCGCCGGTCCAACGACACATGAGAAGACAAATCCCCTATCAAGGAATCGAGCGAGCCCTTCGATAAAGGCGTCCCCGAGACGGACCAGACATGGCCGAACTCGAGCAGAGTGCTGATGTATCGGAGTTGTCGAGGAGGATCGGGGGGGCGTAAAACTTGCTAGAAAAGAGGAGGGAAGGAAAAGAGAGAAAGACAACTGAACACCTGTCCGCTCGGACAAGCGGGGCGAAAGAGGAGAGAAGGTGAGCGACGACGGTGCACCCGTGATGAGCCGTGGGTTGCCGAAGCCCCAATGAAGAAGCAGGGGTAGGAGGTTCAACGTCGTAGGGTTGTGACCGAACAGGTCAAACTCTCGACACCACGTCAGAAAGAGATCAATTAATCGGGTCTCACTACAGATCAATACACAGGGTCGTCATGAAGGTCAACCAAGCCTTCCCGCCCTTGACTACAGTGGAGGAAGGAAAGAGAAAAAATACACAACGGGTGTACAAGGAGAAGAGGAGGAAAATGGGAGACGCACGCCGTGATAGGAGGATGGAAATTTTACAAATTGAATAAGAGAAGAGGGAGGCGTACATGGAGGAAGAGGAAGAAAAAGGCTGGAACTGCAAGGGGAGGAATTTGGAGACGAAGGAGGCAGGATGCGGTGGTCGGTAGTATGCCGCTCAAGCACTGGGAAAGCGCATGAAGTAGTTCCGGCTTGCAAAAAACACCGACGAAGACTCATGGGGTCAAGAAAAATGCCGCAGTGCGAGAAGCGATGGGGGAATCTACAGACGTACCGGACTCGAGGGATATGATGAAGGGATCCTTCGCGAGACATGAACGGGCCATACGGCGTAGACAGATGGCCGAAGAGCGGAAACCGTCGTTCACTCCGCAGCGAAATGCCGCTGACATGGTCGATCGGAAGACGAATTTTCGCGACGAAGTATACACACGTGGCAACGTGTGCAAGCGCATTTTGGGTTTTTAGTGTGGTCGAGGTGGTGATTGAAGATGCTGTCCCCTATGCAGCGCGATCGTTCCTCAAAATGACAACCGACTTGAACCTACCGCGGTAGCCGCCACACTTAAGACCGCTAACGAAAGGCTGGTCCAAGAAACTTTCGACAAGGCAACTGTTAGCAGGATCACGATCGACGCTTCGCATATGCTCAATATGATCCGTGATGTGGATGGACATTTCTTGTCTCATCAGAGCGAAGTAGGGCTCAGAGGAAATCGCACGACGAGTTGGTGAAGCGTGAGAGGGTGCAGAGTGTGGAGTGGAAACGGCGGAGAGACCATATTGTGTGGATTTCGTGGAGGCCCACGCGAGGGAAAGAGCTGACGACATGAAACTGTCAGGGGATTTTTTTATTTGGGGAAGGTGGTGTAACCACAGGAGGCCGCCGTGGAAGAATTGATAGAGGTCTCGTCCCCGGGGACAGTGACAACTGGAACCGCTCAAGACGAAGCGTTAGGGGAAAAACATTGGTCACGAGAATCGTGCGTTCAAGCGCACCATTCCTGCGACGAACACGTGGTGGAGTGTGGCTATGCTAGGAACGTAGGGACAGCTTTGAGAGTGTTCACCTTTCTTTTAACAGGAGACGGTTGCCAAAAAGATTCCCAGCAATGTGTTTGGAGGTTGGAGGACGGACGAGGGAGAGAATGCGACACAAAAAAGGGGAACGGAAAGACAAGCCTCCATGTCGAGTCAAGGGCTAGAAGAGAGATCGGCGCAGGGACCTCTTTGTCCAGATAATCGGAAAAAGGAAGCCACCATGCCGAGTGTTGCCGTACCAGCGGTACAGGAAAATTTGGAATGGCAGAGATTGGCCACTTCATGAGGAATCCATGAGCTTGAAGGACTCTTGGCGTCACGAACTGAGGTCTGCTCGAGGAAAACTATTGGGGAAACGAGAAGCGAGGAGGGAAGGCGACCGATTTCTTGTTCTTCGCACCAAGCGACATTCTTCACTTTTACAGTCACGCTGAAGTTCAGGGTGGATGTTTATGACGTTTTTCCCTAGCTGAGCGCAATTGGACCGCTCAATTACAACACAGAAATCAATGGATTGCTGGCTGAGATGTCGACAGCGTGGGGCACTCCCGATTCGAAGGAAGTTTGGTAGGAGACTCTCGCGGAAACTCCCAGTGTTGGCTGCATGAACAGAGGAGTTATTAGGAATGTACTTCGTGGTCAGGGGAAATGATAATAAGGGGAAAGGGATATGCAAGTGAGGGCATAGGGTGATACCGCTAATCAAGAACCACCCCGGCAGGAAAAAGAAAACTTGAGTTCGTCTTGCCCTTGCTTCGGCTGTGACCGTCGGTCGAAAAGAGATGAACGACTTAGTGGTTTCTCCAGAGAGGTGCCCTGCGCAAGGGCGCTCAGAAGGGGGATATGTAGTGCAATACGCACCTGAAAAGGGGGGTGAAAAGAAGTGAAAAAGGAAAAAAAATTGGATACTGTGGTCTGTGTTTGGGGGACACACGTGTGCGACGAAGCGCACGATTATTTTAATTATTTAATTTATTTACTAATTAGATATAGAATCTAGAGCCGGGAGCTACTGTACTCGCCCCGGCGGGCCTCTATATAACTTAGCCCTTTGACCGACCAAGTCAATAAACCAACCCGAGTTGCCGGAGTTGAATGTCGCCTTGGTCGAAGTCCGTCTCTACCAAGACGCTCCCTTATACCTAAGCCTACGGCATCCTTCAGCGCTCGGGGGTACCCTTCCTTTTTCCTTTATTTCCCAATCAAACCCGAGTTGCCGGAGTTAGATCTCGCCTTCGTCGAAGACCGCTTCCGTTCACGCGACGCGCTTCCCTTCTACGCTGCTAACGACATCCTCTATTGCTCGGGGTCCCATTCCTTTTCCTTATCCTTTTACCTTTTCTATCTCTACATCTTTTTTTCCCTTAATTGTGTTGGTTCCATTGGAGTCGGTTGCGACCGATCCGGTGTAGGTGTTTTAGCCATCGGGCAACACGTTGTGTAGCGCGGCTACTGTTTCAAGTTCCGTCGGAAGGCTGTCGTAACGACACCGCCGTCGAAGGTCTTACTGTATAAGACAGAGTTGGTACCACCTACCGCGATCGCGATCGCGCTGGTGAGGGTGTGTTTAGCCATCGGGCAACACGTCGGTAGTAGCGTTGCTACACGGTTACGATCCCGTCGGGTAGTGCTGAACAAGCCCCCGTCGAAGACCTTGAATTATACACAAGGTGCTGAAGACGCTCGTCGAGCATTGGCCTTACAACCCAGCGAACCGCGGTTACATTCTCGTAGACAAGCCCAACCCGCACTCGCCGAGCACTTAAGTCTTCACAAGTCTCTACCACCATTATCCTCCCGGGCCGGGTATCTTTCCTTAACCCCCCCGTCGGAGTCGCGCTACCGTGGGCCGCAAGCCCACACGAGGGGAAAGGGAGTCTCGAACGCTCCGTAGCGCGTGCCATCGGCAGTGGTTGTTGCTGTTGCTGTTTTTCTTCTTTTTGTTTGACCGCCGGACTGTTTTCGCGGCCTGCCAGGCACATTGCACTACAGGCCTCCTTCTCTCTCCTCTCCTCGGTCTTCGTGGGCCTACTCCTCGACCTCCGCCGTCCGGAGTGGTTTCTTCAACGCCACACAAAAGTAAAACAGAACAAACGACGAGAGATACAAAAGAAAAAAAGCAAAGACAAAGTTGCTGATCGTTGGAGATCGGTAAGTTCGTTGCGTGCGAAAAAACTACAGGCGGGTCAGTATCTGCCGCCACCGACGCCATTCTTGGTATCCCCTCAGTTTGGCGGTGCTCCCTCGACCCGCGATCTCGTCGCACGCCATAGCGTCTCTCTCCTCCGGCTCGTGGGTAACAGTCGGCGCTGTCGTCGCTCCGTTTTTCGGCATCCCGTACGGGACGATCGCGCTCCCCTTCTCCTTGGTTGTAACTTCGCGTGGCGGAAGATACGGACTTGTGCGTGCTGTTTGCACTTTTTCTAAGTACCCAGCGCCTCACGCGCTTCACCAGACACGCCTTCCTAAATTTTGCTAAAAAATTCCCGATGTTGTTCTGTGTTCCACTCTGGCTCTTCCACACTCGTCGTGTGCCTCCCCTTCCGAGTGCAATACAATACCTTCCCATTTTATTTCGTAATGCGCCCTTGGCTAGGGCAGATTGCCGATGCAACGTCATTTCACGTGAGCTCGGTGACTCATGCTCACTCCTGGACCGCGTAGTACCTCATCTTTGGACTACAATAAAATTCTCATTTCTTGAACTGACGGCACGCGTCGCTCTATTTGTCTGTGGGGATCTGAGGGTCCCTCACCTGACTCTTTACATGTCCTCGTTCACCTTTTCAAGACCCTCCAGTCCGCTCGCTCTCGCCTGTACGTACCACAGCGTTAACACTGACATGTGGGCTTCTTGCCACAACTATCCTGATTGTGCTTGCGCGATCTGCCCAGACAAGGACAGCCTTTTCATTCGGAAGTTCGTAACAGCTGCGCTGCGTGGTAACTGCTCAATGGGTTTCCACGTCGCGTCTTCGGTGACATAACCATACCAATCCACTTTGAGAAATAGTTTCTCACCTTCATAAGCGTGGTCGATGACCTTGTTGATTACGTATTCCGTGTTGTTGTTTGTCTGTGCGGGTACAGGAGTATTTCCTTCCCCCTCCTGATGATCCTTCTGTCCGCTCTGCGCCTCCGAGTTTCCTAACTTCTGCGTACCTTGCGAAACTCCTTCTGCCTCCGAGCTATTGATTAACTCGTCATCGTCCTCTGCGGTTGAAGCACGTAGGAGGGGGCTGTCCTCCCCATCAGCTACGCTTCCATCCCCGCCGCCGTTGGTTCCACTGAGGAACTGGAGCGCTTGCCGTAGACCGGGGACTGGCGCGAAGTCCATCGGACTAGGTGTTGTAATTCTACGACCACATGCAGACACGCGTGACACACAACGACAAGAATGACACATTTAAAAGCAAAAATAGTCCTCGTGGCAAGCTGAGCAAGTTTGATTTTCAACGTGTACACGTGTGATTTCCGTACACGGTTGCACCCTACAGTACTTCAGGAGCAAGTTTGGTTTTCAACCTGTACACGGTTGCACTGTACAGTACAATCGGAGCATGTTTCATTTCCTCTGTCTGACACGTGTATGACCTGGACACATGGCCTTATTACACTGTCGGACACGTACAGTACGCCTGCAGTCTTACAGACAAATTGTAGAACCTTGTGTAGCATAAACACCCCCAGCGATAGGGGTGTATGCGCAGTTCGACCGAGACCCTTGTCGATCGGGAAGACGGGGGTGAAGCGGGACACCAGCTAACGAAACCGGGAAGCGGGACGGGGTAGCGTGGCAGAGCGGGAACGAGGAGGACGCGGGCACGCGCGAGCGGTTCGACGCCTCGACGCCCCGGCGTAGTACTGGGTAACGATCCAGTACCGACGGGCGGAGGCAGAGCCGGCTCGTAGGCGTGCCGCGCGCGTTCTCAACCCGCGCTAGGTGCCTCTCTAAGGTAGTTAGCGAGCGTTACGTTAGAATAAGCAGGAAGTCGGACCTTGACGGTCGGTGGGTGACAAGTCCGTGCGTGTCCTCCTCCCCCGCCGCCGGTCCGCTCCATATTTAATATACAAAACTGTCGGGAGACCGACCGGAAGGGGGCGGTCCGGAGGGGATTTTAGTGATGGGTAAAAGGGTGGTAAATAGGGTTACCTTAAAGGAAGGGGGAAAAGCGGCAGGCTATTGCCTCAGAACCGCTACAGACGGTGAGCAAGGTCAGGGGACTGGGTTGTCGGGTTGATGGTTCAGGTGATCGAATGTGCTGAGGTCGGAGACGAGTAGCGTCTTCGACCTGGCTTTATAGTCCTATTGACTCTACAATGAAAGTAGGGGCACTACCATAAAAGGGAGGTTGCGCCACCCACGAAATGTGTCTAAACGGTTACACCCTAAAACAGGTAGAATTGTAGGTGGCACGTCCTTAAGGGACTCTATCGTTGATAGCCAAAGGTAGCCAACATAGTCCCTGAATTGATATTGATAACAGAGAAATGTGATATCTACTGTAGTCTAGTCAATAAGTCTAACAGAAACAATCTATAACACTACAGTACCGAAGTACTGTAGTGGACTACTGTAGCACAGATCGGACCGTACTGTCATACTGTCAGTCATCGTAGCTGACATTACACGTGCGTGCGCGCGCTTCCGTCCCACGCGGCACACGTGTACACGTGTGCGCGCGTGCGGCCTGTACCCGAGGGGTACACGTGGCCACGCGCGGTAATACTGTGGAGCATCGGGCTCTACAGTATTGGATCCCGTTGTTGATCCAATCTAACTAAAAAGTCCCAGGGGGGTTATACTACACGGCCCCCCCTTAAGCGGGGACGTCCGCGTCCACGGGTTGTAGAGCTAGAGAAATGTCCAACCGCACCAGCGGTACGATCGCCTCCGTTCCCTATAACGACTCCGCCCCCCGGTCGGTGTCCTTCGTTTCTCCTTTCGCGTTCATTTGCGTGCGTGCCGCCTGCCCGTCCCTTTCCTTAGCATGCGTCGACCCCCTCTGCCCTTCCCGCGCGATCTTACGCGAGTCCGTGGGCCTTTTGCTTCGTCGGTCTTTTCTCTCCCCTTTTTTTCAGCGACGTGCGGTGTGACAGAGGTGAGGGTGGTGACGTGCGGCGTGCTGACCAATTGTATCGCTCCCTCTTGGCGGCCGGAGGCGCGGGAGAGCGGGGTTTGTCTGATCCGTTGCGGTTTGTGTTCGCTTCGTTTGCCGAGTGGGTCGTCGGATGGCACGAGGCCCGACCGTTGCCCTGCGCTATGGCGCATCTGTGGCGTATATGCAACCGACTGTCTTGGAGGATACGCCTCCACCCAATTGCCTCCTCTCTCCTCGCGGGAACAGCTTGTCTTCCGTTCTTCTCTGCTTAGCGCGGGGCGGTTGCCGTTGAAAAACGACGCTCCTTCCGGTGTCGTCCGTACGGCACTTTGCGTCGCGGAAGTAAGCGTCGTAGCCGGTTTCGCCAGCGCGGTCGTTCGTACCCCGTCCTCACGCGGTGTGTCGTGTACCTCCTTTCGTGGCCCCTTTCCCTTCTTCGGCCAACTGCACATGTGCTCCGCCTCACTTTTCGCGCCACTTGCCATCGGGCAAGGGCGCGGGTGCGTAGCCATTCGCTATCTTTCTTCCTGCCGCTCGCCGTCGAGGCGAGAGCTCGAAGAAGCGAACCCCGTTTTCTATTTGGCGTCCCTCGCCGTCGTGACGAGGGCGCCGGCGCCGGCGATTTCCTCCGTACGGTTCGCCTCGTTATACCGGCGGCGAGCGAGGGCGCTCCGGAAGCCTGTGCCACGGTTCGAGTAACGTCGCTCCACTATGGGTATGCCGCGCTTAGGATCGTGTCGGGGAGAGGGGGTTCGTCGACGGATTAACGGGATGACCGCAGCTGCGATGGAAGTCGCGCTTCTGCTAAAATTAACGAGCTCCCATTCGCTGAGCCACTCCCGACTCCTTCGCCGGGCTTGAGAGACGTGTGGGACGAGATCGTCTCGCTTGGCGCCTTCCCCTCTTCCGGGGATCTTGTCTTCCGTTATTCTCGGCGTGGCGCGGGGCGGTTGCCCTCGAAAAGCGACGCTGCTTCCGGTACCGTCCGTACGGCACTTTGCGTCGCAGAACTAAGCGTCGGAGCGTCGGAGCCGATTTCGCTGTAGTGTTTGTCTGTGCCCGTCCACACGCCGTTAGTCGCTTGTCCCCCATCCGTAGCTCTCTCTTGATACGGTGCGCGCGCAGTTTTCGGTAACTCGGCCTCCATTGCTCCTGGAGTTGCCCTTCTCTCCCACACCCTCAGTTGGATCGTACCACCTTCCCTCATATCTCGGCCTCCCCGCGAGCTGCACCTCAACCCACGCGTCTGACCATATCGCGGGTACTTTTTGAACCTGCAGATGATGTCCTCCGCAAGCGGCGGGAGAGCACATTCCGACGTCGCTTTTGTGTCGCTTCCTTGTTGGCCAATTTCTTACCAGAGCGCTCGACACCCACAGGTCCATGGCCGGTCGGTTCGGCGAGAATGCCGTGGTGTCCTTCTGTACCGACCGCCGTCGCGCGGTATCTTCTGTCTATTCCCTGTTCCCTTTCGCCACCGTCGACCCTTAGGTACACAGATGTCCTTCTTAAAGAATGCCTGCCAAAAATCTTCTTTATCGCCCCTCTTGAGGGTTAAAAGTTCGATCACGACAACACACTTATACCAGAAACGACCCTCCTCACATGAGTTAGCACCTGACTCAAATGAGGATTTTTTGTGTCGAATAGACACTAGACTTGCTCTTACTCAAAATTCTGCGAAATCATTTCGGATACAGTAGGTACCCCTCAATAGTGCACCCTCGTGCCATCAGCTATAGATACGCACTATTGAGAGCGCGAACTAATAAAGGTCATTCCACAGGTCACGTGACCTGTGGATGGACCTTAACTGTATTACTTCGCTGTGAACAGCCCACCGGCCACAAAATGCTCCGATATGACATTTGACGTTGCTTCTTGGGCGCTTGTTGGTGATAGGTCTGGTCGGTGGTCACTGTGGTCGCCATCGGTGGTCGGGGGGCCCAGTCGTGGTCGTCAACCGCAGCACAGCGGTGTGCATCTACATCGGCATGGCTCCACGCGCACAGG
The DNA here is from genome assembly GCF_000350225.1 of Chondrus crispus. NCBI lineage: Eukaryota > Rhodophyta > Florideophyceae > Gigartinales > Gigartinaceae > Chondrus > Chondrus crispus. The sequence continues at coordinate 78,459 of NW_005179262.1, forward strand.
TGTACACTTGGCAAGGGTTGTGACATTGCTGAAAGGGGTGCACTTTTGGTCATGTGCACTATTGTAAAGCAAACTATTGAGGAGACCCCCCCTGTATCTGTTCCCGTGAGTTCTATATCGGTATATGGCTGCGAAAAAGGAAGAAGTCAATAATGCGACGGCTCGGCAGCTACTAATAACAGAAATGCTTGATTAGACTTGAGTCTGAAGTGTAGATGCGAAGTATGAGTGATGGCGTCCTGCTGGCGGTCTTTCTGAGCGGTGATGCAAGGAAGTGGCTGCAAAAACCGTAAGGGTGTGTCCACCGGTGCGCTGCAAACGCAAAATCTGCTGCAAAAAGTTTTGCAACACAGGTTTAGAGAAAAATGTGTGTCCACCGGGACGAACGATATAATACTTTGCAGTATTTTGCTGTACAATTTTAGTGTTTCTGCTGCAAACGTTTTTTTGCAGCAGATTTTTAGCGCAACGCTAAAAAAGCTGCAAACTGCAAACGGAAACGTCCTACTATTTGCCCTCGAAATCAAAGGTCTCCAGGGTCACAGGTGGGGAAGGCGTCCCAGTTCGCCACACCTGTCACGGTCGCACACTCTGCGCTTGCGAATGCGACCAAATGGCGACCGTCTTGCCTGACAATGGCGATAGCGTCGAGGAGGGAAGGGCCCTAGCGCCGGGCTTGGGCCAGCGCCCATTGCGCGGCACTACGCCAAGGAACAAGGGCGGAAAAGCCCTGAAACTGAACGCAGTGGAGGCAGTAGCCGTCTGCAAGGCTGCGGTCGCCGCCATGACAGATCCGGTCATAGGAGCGGGCCAAAAAGCCTCAGACATTGAGGCCCTACTGGCAGTGGAGTTTTTAAAGCACCAGCCGGGCGGGCACCCTGAGCCGGCCGGCGCGACAGAGGCCCGCTTGACGACCGCCGATGGACTGGCTGTTCGGGGAGATCGCTGTATAAGTACTACAAGGACATCAGGAGATGCTGTCGAAAGTTTATGGCCGTTTTCTTGCGCATAGACGCCATGAACCTCACGGGCAGCCCTACCGAGGAAGACGTATGGCGAGCAGGAACATACTCGTACAACAAGGAGAAGTTCATCCCATCAACTATGTCCGACATCTTTAGGAACAAGAAGTATGACCTGGGGCCGCCGTTTCCCTATCCGGACGCGCACCGGTGGCTGATGATGCACTCCAGAGTGCTCGAAGTTGGTGATGCTAGCGCCAGCCCGACTGATCAAGCTGCAGGCATTTCAGCACCATCTGCGAATCGCGACGACACGGCTAATGCCACTTGGTATATTGAAGCGCCCGAGGTTATACGCCCGAGCGATGACGGGGGGGCTGAGAGGCCGCAAGGCAGAAAGTCCGCCAAGAAGAGAAAAGCTGAGGCGTCATCGTCCGCCCTTGAAGATCTCGCGTCCTCAGTGCAGCAATACACAAGGGCTACCACTGCGATTAGGACTGCAGATGCGGAGGGGCCCCACGGCAAAAGAGCGCGAACCCGAATAGCTCAGCAGAAGTGGCACCTACAAGCTCTGCAAACGGTTTTTGCAGACTCGATGGGCGGCACCGAGGCCCAGCGGTTGTCCTTGGCCAAGCATATCCGAGAGGGTGTCATGCGAGATCTGAGCACCGCAAAAGAGGCCATGCTGGAGACATCAGCATCATCCTCAGGCTCGCAGCCTGAGGGTGATGCTGATGCCTCCAGCGATGATGATGATGTGTATTTGTGCGCAGTTGGGCGTGAGAAGTGTATCATCCGGGGCGCCAGCTGCCCCAAATGGTCTTGCAAAAACGTTGCGTGCCCCAGCTGGCCGCGAAAGCTGCACGACGCATGCGCGAATGCGATATGGGAGGAGGCGAGCCGCGCTTGGGGAGAAGACTACAAATTCTGCTCCGCTGGCTGCTATGAGGCAGTTGCGAGCACTACTGGCAGTCCAGATCTGTAGCGGCGTTCGCGTGCGAGCCCCCTTGTGAGGAGCAGAATGTGGAGCAACGGGCAAGCAGTCTTTGTTGTTGTTCTGAATCCAAATGGTCGAGCGGTGCGTCTGTTCTATAGCCTTCCCCTTTTGCGCACCCGGATGGGGCAACGAGCGCGAGTGGCGGGGTCGCTCGCGCGCGGTGAGCAGTGAAATAAAATAGAGTAGCCTCTGCCTCCTTGGAAAGAGAAGGCAGAGGGCGATTGTTCGCCATTCCGTTTTTCAGACGCGACCCCAGTCGCCGAGTGGACCCCCCGTAGTCAGAACAACGTCGCTCATCCAATCCGCTGACGCTTTCTCTTTTTTTGGGCAGAATGTGAGGCCGGAGTACTGCGGTGTCAAGATCGCTTTATTTTGCTACGCACTACGAGTCTGCCCCAGAAACTCGCCATATATGATCTTGGAGAGCCTCAAGAAGAGCTTGCTGCTGCTTGGGATCATCGGTTCCATCCATGTATGTTCCCCAAAACTCCAGCAGCTCAGCTTCGCTGGCAGGCTGCTGAGCTCTTACAACACGCATGGCATCCGCATCTACGCGCATTATAGGGCCCGCGTATCCATCACGGCGGGCAGCAACTACCATATTATGTATGATAGCGCAGGCTTGAACAACTACCCGCATGTCCGCTTTTCGATGAAGGCGAGATGGCTGAAAGAGAATATTGAATCTCTTGAAAAGAACTCCGAAGAGCCTTTCCACAGACTTGCGCTCTGCTTCTTGCCTCTTTGAATATAACTTGCCCTTTGCAGTTGTTGAATATGGTAGCGGAGGGGCGAAAATTCTAAATCGTGGGTATATCCCATCGACTAGATAATAGTACCACGTCAACGATAGGCCCTCCACGATCCCTTGCGGACTCTGCGGTGGCCATGAACCGGCGCGAATCGCATTGAAAAGCGGTGACTCGGAAACAATAGATAAATCGTTTGCCGCACCAGCTGTACCAAAGTATAGCCACCAGATATACATATCGAAGTCACAAATTGCTTCTAGTCTAACTTCGGGCTTGCCTCCCTTTCCCTTGTAGGCGCCGTGATCTGCTGTTGGACACATGCCCCATACCCACCCAGCGCAGTCACAAGCGCCAATACACCCTGGAAATCCGCGCTTCGCGTACTCCGCTTCAATGTATACCAGCTCTTCCGGCGTTGGGAGGCGCAAGTACTCCCCCTTAAACTGGGAGACGACAGCCTTGCAAAAGCTTTTCAGGCACTCTGCGTTTGCGGACTTTGAAAGTCTGTTGTACTTGGTGATCGCTTGGCCAGACACTCCGGTTGCCAGTTGCCAAATCGCTGCAACAACTTTCCGATCTGTGCTTGCCCCGAGCAAACCGGTTGCGTCAGCGCGCTGCTCGAAGTACTGCGGCATGTTGTGCAATACGCCCGCCCGCAGCCTGCGGTATACAGAGCGGGGCATGCGGGAGTCTCTCTCGAAGTCGTTCTCGCTGAACACTGGCGGCCTCCCATTCAGGCCGAAATAGTCAGCCTGGAGCACCCGCTCATGCGCTTCTCTTTGTCTGTCGCGATTCGGAGCCCTTCCGGGCCTGGACCCCTTTATCGCTGGCGCGGCCATATCAGTGATAGCCGCCACAATTGAACCTAGAATTGGACCCAGAATTGACGTGCCCGATGAATCGTGAGATGAGAAAAGAGATGAGGAGCTTGTTGAACTCGGCATTGCCATGGCGCGGCCGCAGGGCTTGCGATGACTGCAATGCTTAGGGCTATGTAAAAATCGGCCATGCTTACGCCCAAGGTGGTATTTGATGTTGTCTGATGTGCAATCGTGATCGGGGAGGATAGAACGTTTGGAGCACGGAATAGTGTTGAAGAAACAAGATTACGCTTTATTACCTAAAGATCTCGGCCTAGAAATGCTTACCGTTCCTTGAATTCCAGAGGATTGCCCCCTGTCTTTCGCTGTCCCCAATTGGTGTGGACATAAACGTTGATACAACGGCCAGAGCAGCGTAGTGGCGCGCGTTTCCATGCCACCTCGGGCCGCTATCCTTGCGATACTACCCGCTTCGGCGGGTGAGGACCACATTCGGCTTGATACGTGGCCCGCGTCCATGACTCACCTGAGTTCGAGTTCTGCTTCGGTAAGCTTCAGGATGAGGGGGCATTTCCAGGATGAGAGGGCGTGAGTAGCGACAGGAGATCGCGTTATCTTACCCAGCGTGTGTGTGAAAAACATTCTCGAATGGTTAAGCCATACAAGAAAGAGTAGCGAGAGAACAGAACCAGTGATGACTTGATGACTCAGCACCGAAGCTGAGAGTGGGATGGTGGGAGAACAAGCGACGACTTGAGGAAGAGAGAAGAGTGGTGAGAGAGTTTGACGTGCCTCTCTTATACAGCCCTGTTTTCGGACAGTGGCCGAATTTCCATTTCTGCCAAGTTCCATGACGCGAATGAAGAATTATTCGCAATCATTTCCAAGTCATAGTGGGGGTACCAAACCATTGCGTGTGACTTGGTGATGATTCATTTTCTGCCAAGTGTTGATTACGCGAATGAAGAAACAGTACCAAGTCATTAGTGACTTGGTGCTGATTTTTTGCTTTTGCCAAGTCCTTCATTACGGGAACGAAGAATCATTCCAAATCATGGCGTGTGGCTTGGCGCTGACTTGTCGCCAAGTCATCCTGACTTGGCTTGGTGCGGCTGAAATGGTCCACTTGTTTTCCACTTTCTGCTGAGTTGTCGTGCGTTCCAACCGAAAAGCCCCCTTGTCCAAATTCACCTTTCAATTGCCAATGAATGCACTGAATAGTGTTGAAGAAACTCCATAGGGAGTAGTCGAGATTTCGGACAGGTGTCCGAAAAAGAAGACGGAATCCTCGCACGGCTGTACGCGAGCGTCGAGATAGGATTCTTTCATTGTGCGAGCGACACTCCAATCCCCCCAGATGCCAATGCGGTAGGAAGGGACTCCTGTTGCAGCGCATTCCGATGCGGCACCCATGCGAAGCGAGTGTGAGGACCACAACACTTGCGGAGGGGGAGTGACGCCAGCGTGAGTCAGGCAAGCTTGGAGCCAACGTGAGATGCTTGCCGATGACGGTGTGAGCCGTTGGCCCGGGAGGTCCCAATAGTAGCGACTTGTGGAGCGGGTGTTTCGGCGGTAACGGTCGTACCGTAAGACCAAGTCGATGAGCGATGGCTTGTCAGGAGCTAGCCTAGTGTAGGATAGAGTATGTGCCACGCGAGACCGATTTTTCCGTAAAGCAATTGCCAAGTCAATCGATTGTTCCGAAACTTGAATGTTGTCCATGCGAAGCGCAGCGCCAGCTTCCCCCCTTTCGAAGAAGACGTAGGAAACCAGAACCGCAGTAGCGTTGCGAATCAACTGACGGTTGAGAGCAGGAGCGGCCATAGCAGCGTCGAAGATTTTCTTGGCTATGGTGCTCGGGAGGGCCCGTCGTTCCTTGTGTGCGTCCGGGTCGTTTTCGGCGCGGCGATCTAGGTCAGATTGTTGGTAGGCGGCCAACGCGAGCTGGATGAGCGGGGTGTATTCCACGGGCAACTTGACTCGTTTGTGGGCCGTTACCACTACTGAGATGTAATTCTTGACTGATCCCCCAGCAATCGTGCCTGAGTCGAAGTGCCAACCGAGGTACCTGAACAGAGATCCTTCTTCAGCAGTCCATGGTTCGATCCTTTCCAGAGTACAGAACCTAGCCCACTTCTGCCAGAATCGCTCATTGCATTTCCAGGTGTTGGGCGCCCGAGCGCGATGAATCAGACCAGCGATAGTAGTTCCTCCGCCTGACATTCAGACTCCGGCGGCGCGTAGAACTGAGCCACGAAGCGCAGCGGCTAGCGGAAGTTGCTGCGTATCGTCCAGATGGCTATTTTCCATGGTGGGGCCGGCAGGTGCTGTGGTGCCCACAATGGGGGTAGATAGACGTCTGGCGCCTGAAACAGCTGAAACGTTCCGATTTCCTTGAGGCGACGACACCACGACTGAGTGGGCCACCCCGGGGTGACCAGGAAGCCCTGTGCCGTTTCCTGGATGATCTCCTCCACGACGAGTGGGATGAGCTTGAGCGGTGGGTTCCAGAAGTTGATCTTTTGTCCCCAATGTTGCTGTAGCGCATCGATTCCTGAGGATCCCGGTGAGCGGTAGCGGCTGTTGAACTGGCGGCAGATCGTTGATTCTTGATCCGCGAACCGGTCGATTGTTGGATCCATCTCGTGTAAGAGCGCCCTGATTGTCCGGGTGTTGATCCTCCAGTCGTCCAGTGAACGAAAGCGAGAGAGGCGATCTGCGAAGCGGTTGACGGCAGAAGGGACGTATCGTGACTCGATTGAGATTCCCAGCTTGAGCAGTACCCTGTGTAGCGCCCGCAATTCCTTCATGAGGGCTGGTGAGCGCGTGGTCATCGTGTTGAGTATGTGGACCACGGCCTGATTGTCCTCCCATACGCGGAGATGGGTCCCCGTGCGAAGGTCGTCTGCGAATGCCTTCAGATTGTCCGTTACTGCCCTGAGTTCCAGAAAGGTGATGGGCTTCGTACGCAGATGCGGATCCCAGAGCCCTTTCGCTTCCCAGACCCCTGGTTCCGCCATCCTGAGGTCGTGTCCCAGTGTCCCTCCCATCCCGATTGAGGTTGATGCATCGGAGTGCATTGCCATTGTGGCCGTTTGGTGATGGAGAGGGCGCGTAGACGGTGATTTGACCAATTCTTTCCAGTGTATCAGGTCCCGGATGGCTGCGTGTTTGAGGTTCACGCGCCGCTTCGTTGGTCCCCGTAGTGAGTCGTACAGTGAACGGGTGTAGAAGCGGGCGAGAGGCATGGCCAGAGAGCATGAGATGGCCACCCCGAGGAAGTGGCGTAACAACGATGTTTCCACCAACCGACGGTTCTGTCGGGCTTGTTGTAGCAGTTTCCGAGCGATAGCCTGAATCTTCTGAATCCGTTTGTCCGTGATCCCGAATACTTGAGCCTTGGTGTCGATCACGAAACCGAGGTGGTCCAATCGTTGCGACCCGTCCCAGCAGCCTTTGCCTGGCTTTCTGCGGAGACCGGTTTTCTGCAGCAGTTAGTCCAGGAGCCGCTGGGCTCTGCGGAGTTCGGTGTGACCTTGAACTGCGACCAGAAAATCGTCCATGTACGGGTGGATGCGGAGATTGAGCCGGTCCCTGATGTACTCGACGAAAGGTCGCATGAACTTGACGAAGTAGAACGGAGATAGCTTCCATCCAAACGGTAGGGCGATACAGCGAAAGTAACGTCCATCGATTCTGAAGAGGAACCAGTTGCGGATAGCTGGATGTAGCCTGAAATGATGGTACCCTTTCTCTATGTCGAACGAGAGCAGGTGGTCGTTCGGCTTGATTTCCAAAGCGAAGGATTCCAGTGTTTCCATTTTGACGGGAACAGACCGAAAGAGATCTGACTGTCGCTTGAGGTTGACGACCAATCGTCGCTTTTCCGTGCGCACGATGAAGGCGTTGGAGATAGGGAATCCTTGCTTGTTGAGGCGGTGAGCCTCCACCGGGGAGATTTCCTCGTAGATATGGCGGCGCGTGGCATCGGCGAGTTCGTTGCGTAGCCAGTCCAAATCCAGAGGTTCCACCGGGATCTCGGGGAGTACGAAGCGTGTGGCCAATTTGGCTGAGTTGACCGGCTTCTCGTACACCCCGAACTTGATGGCTCGGACTAGGAAGTCCGGAGCCCTGAGCCCTTCGCGGACTAGGAAGTCCGGAGCCC